>NW_004955440.1:1952226-2011010 GCF_000276665.1 Chinchilla lanigera
ACTCAGCCATAAAGAAAGATAAACTGGAGACTTTCATAGGTAAATAGATGCAACTCAAGACCATACTCATAAGTGAAATAAATCAGACCCACATGTGTAAACATCATATTGTATCCTTAGTATGAGAACCTGAAAGAGTAAATAAGATCCAAAATTTACAATAGATATTGTGAACTGAGAAGAAACTGTTAAAAAAAAATGTAAACTGTGATGGGAGGAAGGTGATAGGAAGGAAGGGAAAAAGAAAAAAAATGTATTTGTACACAAGATAGTTAAGATAGTTATGCAGCCAGTTTCTCTTAGTTCACTGAAAAGAAACGTTTGCGCTAATACTGTTTGAAGAAGATATCATGCCTATATCTTGTATTCTGAATAACGACTGTGAAGACAATACACAATGTATTCATTGTCAACTCTCCTACTAACCTGTTTTGAAACTCTGTTTTATTGTTATTTTTGTTTTTTCCTCTTTAAAATAAAAAAAAAAAAATAGCAAAGAAAAGCATTGCTCCTTGATTCTAACATGCACTCTCCTTTCCCTTCAAATCGCCTCTCCCCCACGTGAGGTTGGGTAGATTTAAATTTTAATCAGTTAGATCAGTTGTTTTTAATGGGAATTTAAATTGAACTAGAGACTGAAAGCATTAGAGACTGAAAGCCAGCTCCGTGGCTGAGCTGGGACCTCCTGGAGGCATTTCCCATGGCTCCAAGGCAAAAGTGGCGTGCAAGCCCCTGTGGGCTGTGTCTGAAGAAATCAGCTGGCGATAAGGGTTTGAGAATAATTTTCTTTGTTCTTCACCTCTTAAGTCAGAGAAGCAAAGCTTTTTAGGAAGTGACCTTCGCTCAGTTCTTAGGTCAGTGGGCCTCCTGGTGGATGGTGTCACCTTTAACCCGAGGCCTGGATAACCAAACTATGGGAGGGCATGGTGTGCATGTTCCCTGTCTGTGCACCACTGCCTACCTTGGGCCTTCCCCGGACTTAGGGAAAGACAGGCAGGGAGCTCTTTGAATGAACAAACCTTAGCCCCATTTTCCTTAAACCTAACACATACCACCAGTGTACAGTATCACTAAAAGGAGAGGAATCCTTTGAGTCCCTTGATGGCAAGAACTAAGCCTTCTGGTGTGGTGGTAGGGATGCAAACTTTGGAGTCTTGGACAGTTTGAGTTTTGTTTATTAATGGTTACCTCTATTTTTCAGTGTTTATATCTAAGTGTGAAATACACCAAATATACAGAAGTCTTTAAAAAAAAAAAGACATTGCCTTAGTCCATTTTCTGTTGCTATAACAAATATCTGAGACTGAATAATTTATAGAGGATAGAGGATTATTCAGCTTATGGTTCTGGAGGCCGAGGAGTCTAAGAGCGCAGCGCTGGCAACTGCCTGGGGTCTGATGAGGGCCTTCTTGCTACCTTGTAATATGAGAGGCGAATGGGGTAAGACAGATCCAGTGGACTACTTGGGTCTCTTCCCCTTCTTATAAAGTCTCTAATGCTGTCTGGAGACCCTGCCCTGGTGACCTCATGTAATCCTAATTACATTCAAAGGCCTGTATCTAAATACTACTAACATGAATTCGCCACAAGCGAACTTCTGGGAAACACATTCAAATCATAGTAGACATCTAGACACCACCCAGATTTACAAATGTTAACGTCATGCAATATTTTTAACACATAGATGATATATTACAAAGAGCACTGAGGCTCTTTCTACTTTACCAAATCATCTCTCCGCTGTAGTCAGCACCTGGAAGTTTTATGTCATCCTCATGCATATTTTTGTATTCCACCTACAAATGTCCACATGTATAAACATCACTCATATGCATGGTATTTCTTTGCATGGTTAAAAAGACTTGCAAAAGGAGCATCAAGCCATGCAAATTCTTTTGCAGTGGGTCCCAGCACTGCTGCTTATGTACAGAAATCATGGACTAGTCATATTACCTTTGAGCCACAGAGAGATATGTGAAGGTACTGATAGTTTTAATCCTGGTTCAAACCAGATGAGCAGTGATCCAGGGCCTGAAGAGGAAGAGACCAACTTGATATTATAGAGGTAGCATCGACAGGACTTTGTTACTTATTTGATCCATGTATTTTGGGGTTTGGGAGGTACAGGAACAAGAAGTGTGATTCTTGTCCAGATTCCTGGTGGGGAGATTGACGCCACTCACAAAGCCCAGGAGCAGATGAGGGGCTGCTGGTTGGGTATGGTAGCACCCCTTTAAAAGTGGCTGCAGCATCCCAAGTGGAAAATTTCAGGAGGCAATTGTTACTTGGACTCAAAATTTAGGAAAGAGATCTGAGCTATAAATGCGTCACTGGGGTCCCTTAGCGTCCAGGGAGTATTTGCCCTGGGAGTGGGTATGGCTTGGGTCAAAAGTTGTCAGTGGCACTTTTACCTAGAAGATGCACGTAGTGTGGTTCAGCCTTACCAAATTTCTGCACAAGAGAGCTAAGATAGTTGCCTAATTGCCATGTCAACTTCAAAGATTACAGTTAGGCCTGAAACATTTTTCCTTCTGATCACCTGCTGGGATTTTCTTGTTTGTGAGATTATATAAATCCTCTTTGAAGGCAATTAGACTTTACCATACGTAAAGGTTAGTAAATCCATAGGCTTTTTATTAGCTTTCACAGAGACTTCTATCTGCCCGAACTCAGCTGTGACCTTTTCTGGGATGTGATGGCCACATGTGTGTAATTTAGTATATGGTTCCTTTCTCAGGCGTGTATTCTGGGATTCTAATCTTGAGTCGGTCTGCAGTGAATGTTTATTTGTGGGATGGGAAGCAGATGGAGCTTTTGCTGTTTTGTCTGTATCTCACCCCAGACCTCAGCTAGGGCCTGTGGTCCATCCTCATTACTTAGCAGCTGGCTTTTACCAGGAAGGGTCTCCTTTTGCATCAAGGAGAGGCACCTGTCTCTACCCTGAGACTCTGCTTCAAGACCAGCATGAATTCTGAGAGGCCTTCTCTTGGAATTTACCCAGCTAGCGCAAGTAAAAATGTAGGGTAGTGTCTGGGAAAAGCTTGGATAGCTACTGTTGTAGAGATCCACAAAGACCTAGGGAATTTAGGATAGGGAGCAGCTTCCAGTCAGTGGGCACCAGGGCAGGTATTTCTTTCTCTCTGTTTTCTCATTCTTTTCTTTGCCTTCTTCCTCTTCCTCCTCCTCTGTCTGTCTCATCACACTCACAGGTATGATGTCTCCATCACTGCCAGGTCTGATGCCTCTCATGACCATCCGTCTGTCTGCCTTCCCTTCTCCTCCCCTTCAGCTCCTCGTGGGTTCTTTTCCTACCCCTACATCTGGCAGCTGACCTCCTCAGAACCTTGGTACCTGGCCCATAATTGCACAGACTGACTCCAAATGATCCTTGTGCTCCAGTGCCCACAGTCATCTGGCTCTGTGTACAGGATTCTGATTGCTAGGAAGGTCTGCTGGACCCACTTTGTCTCCCTTAGCCCCCCACACCATTCCCAGGCTGCTAGTGGCTTAGGACTGCACGCCCTCTGGTTAGACCCATTCTGGGCCAGTTGGCAGGAGAAAAGCCAGGGTTACAGAGACTTCAGCCTGCTTAACCAGGGACTTGAGGGAGAGAGGTGCGAAAGTCATCAGACACCTCTAGCCCAAGAACCATATTCTAGAACTTTCTCAGCGAACTTTACTAGTAGATATTCCAAATGAGGCTCGCGCTTCAAGTAGGGAATCATTGTGCTGCTTATTCCTGAGTCTATACCTCTGAAGAACTGAGTTCAGCATCTTGCACCCGCATCAGATGTGGCATGGAATTACACTTCCAGTTCAAGTGTTCGATGTATTCATAGATTAGACTGCAGGGGGTCATGTTTGAGCCAAAAGTCATCCTGGTGCATGGAATGGAGAAATTGGGGCTGCTAACTTTCTGCTCATGAAGACTTACCAAGTAAGGATTTGAAAGATTTCCCCAAAGTTTTAGATGTCCTACGTAACTCAGTGGCAGAGGAGGGACCATAACCCACTACATTCAGGCCTGCCCTCCCTTCTCCATACAATGTTGCCAGCCCCCACATCCCTCCAACAGTCTGAAGTCACAGAACCAGCTATAACTGGATTTACCTAGTGTTTGAAAACAGTGTAGAAGGGGGAGAGCTTTGTCCCACTCTGATACAACTGGAAAACATTACAGAATTTGAGTCTTTCAAATTAGAGGGAAAAAAAAAAGTCCCCACGCTATACAAATCCAGTTTACACAACTTAGTCACACAGAAACATGAAGAGGAAGGGAAAGTGAGCCTGCTTCCACTTCACAGGTGGTTTTCATTTAGAAAACGTGTCATGAAATTCAGTCCTACAAACCCAGGAAAGTGCATGGAATGGAATGGTTTTGTTTCGAATAAAAAATAAAATACTCTTGAATGTTTTAGGGCTCACCAAACTTGCCATTTAATCTCTTTTTGTGCTCTTGCCTACCTAAATATTCTCATCTCTCCAGCTGCTGAGTCAGTCGGTGCACATTGTGGGAAATTCTCCTCTCCCCATGATCAGAATTAACCGGGATCCAATTCTGACAACATGAGTTATTCATCACTAGGAATATTGGCAAAAGCTGGGGATGTTTATGTTCCTTAGGGACAGTTTAACCTCTCCAGATAAATATTTTATCCCAACCAACTGCCTTCTCTGGACCTTCTTTCCCCAAGCTTCCTTCCTCATAAAGAGGATGCGCCAAAAACAATGTGTTGGGTCCCTGGTAGTAAAAACAGCTGGCCATGAACGGTCATTGATATGCAGCCATATGTTACCATAACTTGTGCAGTGGTAATATGACTGTTTTTTCCCTCAAAATCCACAGATTACTTTAACAAGAAATTTCAGTAATTGGATTGCCAAACTCCTGCCATCTCCATATTAAGAATTCCTGTCTCTGTGACCTGTAGCATACAAAGGAGGTTCTGTTCTATGAATGGATGATGTGATTGAAAGAAATTGTTTCTGCTTGTGTCCCACTTTAGAATAAGAAGATCTATCTGGATATCATTCATACATACATGGAAGTGCATGCTACTGTTTATGGTTCCAGCACGAAGAACATCCCTAGCTATGTAGAAAATCATGGTATCCTCAGTGGACGGGATCTACAGTTTCTTCTGCGAGAAACTAAGGTATGTTTTTAGTAGATTTGTAAAAAATTTACCATAAATATGGAGGGTTTTTCTAAAATGGGATCAGTCTTGCTTTTTTTTCTTTTTTCTTTTTTTTTTTTAAGGATATAGTTGCTCTTTAGACCATAACTGGGCACTGACTTGCTAGACAAGCTATCACTGATAAGTTAGTGAATTGTGTGAAAAGGTTGCCGTAGGTCTGTTTATTGATTTAGTAAAAAGAAAATGTTCAACTAGAAATTTTCTAAGAACCATATTTAAGGAGGACCCTCTCTGTATTAAGCAACAAGTCAGTGGCTTGGGATAGGGCTACAAATGGGAAGGGTAGCTCCTGGCTCAAGACAGACTTTCTGATAGAATAGCAGCTTTCACAATAGGCTGGGGGTGCTGAGCTCTCCCCAGTCACCCCTGTACACCCCCAGCCAGCTCTTCCCCACACCTCCTCATTCAACAAGCATGTACTGGATGCTGAAGTTCAGATGAGAAAAAATACCCCACCAGCTCAAGGAGCAAGGACTGCACCATGAAAGATGTAAGAGATAGCTAGGGTATGGGTGCACCTGGCAGTTGGGCCAGAATCACGTGATTTTTCAGGAAAGAACTAGAAACCAACCCCCCTAGTCTAAGTGCTGGAAAATTGTGTGATATAAAATTTGATAAGGAGAAGAAAGTGTGATTGTCACAGATGCAGGCAGAGTCCAGACTCTGAGGTGTCAGTAGTTGGGGGAGCCACTGAGGATTATTTTACCAAGCATGATGACATGGAGCTTCAAAACCATTGGGCAGTCCACACAACGGTCTGTCATTTCTTATAACCCCACTGTGGAAGTGAGGCCCCTTGTGAATAAGCCAGTGTTTGAACTTGGAGGATCAGCTGGCACTTGAGCATGTTAGATAAACCCCCTTGTGTTTAATAACACGTTCTTATTTATGAATTTTACAATTATTTATTAAATAGAAGATTTGGGCCAGGCATTATGCATAAGATACAAGACTAAATAAAGCACACAGCTCCCTCCCGGAATAAAACATAGAGAAGTTTATTAGCAATAGTGGACTTTCAGCCAGGCATGGTGGTGCAGTCCTGTAATTCCAGCACTCAGGAGGCTGAGGCAGGAAGTTCATTCCCAGACTGGGCTACATAGTGAGTTCAAGACCAGCCTGAATTACATAGTGAGACCCTGTCTCCAAAGAGAAAAAAAAAGTGAAAAGTGAACTTCTCAATCTGGTCTCTGCCTCTGTTCTCCCTGTTTTTATATTCAAAGTAGGACAGAGGAGGTGAGCACGTGGACTCCTGCAGCGTGATAGTGATTGCCAATCCTGGGCAGTACTTGGATTTTAGATGGTACATTCATGTGCTTTGACTCTCACAGCAGCCTTAGGAGGTGGACACAGGAAGGATTACGGTGATCTGGAGAGCTGTTTGGCATGGCCTTGGGAAACTTAGGTTAAGTTTTTTTTAAGGTGGCTCCAACTCTGGACTTCTAAATTGCAAATTAAAGCTCTTCCAAGCGCTTTCATATCATCTTCATCAACACCCAGATTCAAGAACACTTAGTGGACACCAGCAGCCAAAAGAATGCATAGCTGCTTTTTTGCCTCAGTTTCTCCATCTCCGTCAGTACCACCAAGTCATTTGTGTGGTGCCATGAATAAAAGAGTTTGGGAAATTCTTTAGCTCCTTGGCCAGTGACCTGCTATGTTTCCATTAAGATGTTATTTCCTTCGGGGTTACATGCAGCCTTTGGACTGTGACCTCCCGAAGCAAGTCTATTAAAGACAGTGACGTGTATCCCAGTTTGCCTGCTCCCTTCCCATCACCTTGTGTCTTAGGCTGACATTTGAGAATCATCAGTGTGTCCAGGCCCCTTCACAGCAGTGCTGTTTTTTGTCATTTTCCTCATTTCACTTTTCTCCGCATGAAGGTGTGGAAAAAGTTCAAGCTCCTTTAAAATAACATTTGGCAGAGCTGGTTTTCAGCAGCGTGTCATTACTGTCTCGCACACCTCTATTAACCCAGCCTCGTGAATGTCTTGCTCAGCCTTACAAATTTTAAAAGAACCCTTCCTCACCTACCTTCTACCTTCTCTGTCAGCGAACGGGAAATAGGCCAGAGCTGGTGGCCCTGATGTCCAGGGGAAGACAGGAAGAGAGACCTCTTGGGCCCCAACCCCAAAGCCAGAGAATAACCAAGGAATGCAGCTGGAATTTTGAGCACGGGGGTGCATATTCATCCTTCTGAAGATGTCACCAGTCCCATTACCTAGTGTCTGCTTATCTGACAAGCATATATTTAAAGTACTCCGAGTGGAAGTATGGTTCCAATACTGGGAGAATATGATGGGCCCTAGTATTGTATCACTGAGACTCCTACACCCAGGACAAGGCAACAGGCAGCAGAACGAATGAATCTTGGGATCTGGAATAATGACATGAAAGACTAGCAAGGCATGGCATTTATAAGCGTTTCTGCTTCTAACTCCTTCCTCTGTGTCTCTGAGCAATTTAAAACTGATTTCTTCCAGTCCACACTGGAGGGGAGTGGGAGCTACCCAGGAGCAAAGGTCTGTGGAATGAATGAGATTTGCAGGCTCCTTGGACTCATTACTGGAAAGGGAAGCAATAGGTCTCCTCAAGAGCTTTGGAGACATTGAGAGAGAATAGATGTTTAATCAGCTTCAGGCTTATTATTTTTCTTTATGGGCCATCTTTGCATCTCTGCACCAAGCTCGGGAAACCCTCTGCTCAGCAGAATTTTGCTCTGGCCTCCCATTAGCAGCCCAGGTGTCCTTAACGGACTTGCTTCAGGGAGCCTGAGGGGGTAGGAGTGTTATGCTACTACCATAGCTAAAAGAGCTGGGAAGTTATTGGACTCTAGAAGACCCTTCTAATACAGGCATAAATTTGGGTGGATAAATTATTTATCATAGGACCGCAGATGAGCCATTCAGTCTAGCCAAGTCCAGAAGTACAGTTGGAACCAGCAAATCAGGACTTAGCAGGGTGATGTGTTTTTATTTTTGGTTTAAATCTCCATCTCTTATAGTGCAGTTTCTTCCTTTGGCTCTAGTTGTAACTACTTTGGGTCTCTATACCCTTCTCTTCCCTTGGGAAGCTCCTCATTCTATGTCATTCACACCCTACGGGGGTGAAAGGGCTCTGGAGCTGTGATTTTTGAGCCAGATCAGGTACTTTCCTTTCTGTAGTCAAGGACGGATTCTGGCTGTGATCTACCAGGGGAAGCGCCTTCTATTGCTTATGCTGCTACAGGGCCCTTCAGTATCCAGACCTCTCACCATTCCCTCTTCCAAGGCTTTGGTGGACCTTGACGATCCTGGCTTCCTGCCATGTCAGCTCCTCTGGAGGCCTGAACAGGCTTAGCAAGCATGCAGTGTGTGCTGCCCATGTGATGGTGTCTGCGTGCCTGCCCCTGCCCCATTCCCACCACAGACACACCTGAGGATCAGTCGGCTGTGGCATTTCCCACTGGGCTTTGAGGTTTCACTGCTTGTAGAACCAGACTCCATACTGCTCCCTGAGTTTAGAGCTGCTTTTCTGTTCACAGGTATATTTCCAGTCCCGGAAGAGTGCCTGGCTTGTAGACTACATTGGGGCATCATCAATCTAAAACTCAGAAATCCAAAACAGTCCCGATCTCAAAACTTTTTGAGTGCTGTCACAATATCCACAGCTACCCTTACATTTTGGGTCACAGTCAAAACATAGACGTGCTGAAAGTACTATGTAAAACTACTTTTGTCTGTGTTTACAAGGTGTATGTAAAACATAATGAATTTCATGCATAAACATTGGCCACATCCCCAAGATACTTCATGTGTATACAAATACTCCAAAATATGAACCACTTCTGGCCCTAAGTTTTTACCATAAGGAATTCCAACCTCCAATTGTGTAAAGAATGAAGGAATCCATATGGAACCCACTGGCATCTGGGGTCTCAGGACCATGCTCCTGGTAATGACTTCTTTGTCTCATGAGTCATGTATCCGGGTGGTTTAGATCTCCCAAGCAAGGGATGCCGTGCTCCAGGTACCTCATGCCTGCTCTGCTTGTTGTTGCTCACATCTCCAGGGCCACTGGGTGATAGAGAGCCCAACAGCTTCACTACTTAGAAGTGGTGTGCAGAGTTCTGAATCAGTAACCCCTCCAAATTCCAGAGCAAAAGCACGTCCCCGCACAGCACTACACATAAACATGGCCACCCTCTCTACAGCAGAGAGATGTTTGATTGCTAGAAAGCTCTAATTTCTTAGCATTTATGCTTTTGCTCATTCTTCCAGCAAATATGTATTAAGCCCTTGTTGTAAACATTGAGAATACAGGAGGGAGTCAGGTAGATTTGTCCAGAGGGAGCATACAGGTGTGCCGGAGGAGGTAAACAGGTTACTTTGAGGATGTTAACCCTTACATAGGTAGGAGTAGAAATAATACAAAATAATGATCCCAACCTAAAACCTCATCTTGATGCTGTAAGTGGAGCCTGAGATTGAACAGTTGTTCTTTGATGGGGAAGCAGTTAAGTAGCTGGAGCAAGCCCTCTGAGGACAAGGGCCAGTTACCAGTCACGCCTGACACATGCACGTTATCACAATGCATGTGATATGGACTTCACTGTAATAGCCATGAACCAGGCCCCAGATCCTGTCCTAAGACCTTTCATAAATTCTACCTTTATCACAAAAATTCTGTGTCTTGATACCATGATAACCCATTATCCTGAAGCCAAGACTGTGGCGTCAGTGATAAATAAGTCTGTGTGCTGCCTCTCTGTTGGGAGGGGAGAGGTCTGCCTGGTGTGAGCTGCAGTGAGAAGGAGATGGTCAGAGAAGGACCCTCGAGAGGGAGACGGTGGAGCCGACTTTTAATGGTGAACCTTCAGGCCGGCCAGCGTGAAGGTCTTTGACATCTTCAATCTTAAATTTATCCAAATATCCTCCTACTCCCCTACTTTGAAGTTAATGAATTGACAACACAAACTGTAATGCATTTGATTTCTGCAGTTTTCAAATGATAGAAATGCAAAAACTCAGTCTTGATGGTGTTGGTGGTGTTTGGTTTGATTGGTGTGGCTTGGCTTAGTTTGCTTTGATGTGTGGTTTGGTTTGGTACATTTCTCAGGGCACTGAAGCAAGTGGCACGAGTAGTCACGAGTCTATCCAGTGAGCTGGTCACCAGGAAACAGTTTAGGAAACAGTTTAAGCAGCCAAGTTTGACCAACTTTGTACCCTTAAGCACACTTAATAAGAACTGTCATCTTTCACCCTTAGTCCTCTTGGCTCTTCCCTAGTCAGTCCTTGGGCAGCATGAGGCAGGGCCTTGTGGAGCCTAGGAGAGGGTAGAGCCAATCTGAGTCCTTCAGCATCCTTCAGCATCAGGTGCCTGAGTAGAGAGGGCTGGCCAGAGAGGATTCTTCAGGCTCACAAGAGCATCACTTATGAGGAAAAGAAACTGTTTTCTGCACGCGCAGCCACTCTGTGGGTTCTTTGTAAGAATAAAAGCAATACCTGTTGCCAGAAATAGAATGATTGCCAAGGGTCATATGAAGAATAAACTAGTGAGGCTTAGCAATAGCATGTGGTACACAGAACTGGTCTTTCTATGTGACAGGGTGAACCGTGTCATCTTTCTCTTCTGCTGAACATCTCGCCCCTTTTCAGCCCAGGTATTTATGAAACCATGAGAGTTTATAAATACACATGCAGGGTGAGCGTCTTGTGAAAACCACAAGTACAGTTCACACACACCAACCTAGGAATTTACCTGCTAAATGATGCAAGGTCATGAAGTACATGTGCCTGAAGCTGCACTTGGATTTGAACTTGGGCAACTTCATCAAATGTTTACTAAGACCGAACCCTTTGAATATTGGATATTTCTCACTAAGTCCCGCCACACCTCCATGAAATAAAGCACCGTTGTTCTCCATACACAAGAAGACTGAAATTTAGAGAACTTGTATTATCTTAGCTTGGGTCTCATCCCTGGAAAAAAACATAAATAAGCCTCAGAGAACACACAGAGTCAGCGTGCCGTAGTTACTGAACTAGCAAATGATGGCCTCAGGACTTGAACCCTGGTCTCCCAGACTACACAGCCTGTGTTGCTAATACCCACTTTGTCCCGATCACTTTGCGCCAGTAATCAATTTCTTGTATATGCTTGGGTTCATTTGTTGTGTACATTCCCTTCTGAGCCACCCCACAACTTGACTAATTAATCATTAGAAAAGTATATTTTAAATCTGGACGTGTCCTATTTTGGATTATTCTTGATGTTTGCCATCAGAAGTGACCAAAAGTGGCCTGAGCCTGTAGTGGAGTGCGTGCCTAGTATGCATGAGGCCTCGGCTTTAAACAGAACCAATCATACCTATGCAGGATTCATAAAAGAACTACTTTGTCCTTATTTCAAAGAACTTTTGCTAAGTACTTCACTTAGTGATTTAGAAAACTTCTGTTTCTTTACATAGGAAAAAAAAACTCTGAATGTTACTGATCTCTTTGTTCATGTGTCAGGATGTCCCAGTCCTGTGCCATGAATAAAACATATGGTGCTTCATCTGTGCTGTCTTGCTTAGCATCAGTTGAAATTTCAATTTTAGAGCATGTAATCCTTCTGTTTAGAAACACTCCTTGCTGGAGCCAGCACTGCAGCGATGGAGATGTTCTCTCACCTGGAACATGAGATTCTAGGCTTCTGCAGGCCAGGCAGAGCATAAATGTAGTAAATAGAAATACGGCCAGTTTTCTCCTAAGGAGTTAAGCTTTGGTACTTGAGTGTACTGTGGCCGTGTTGTCTTGTAAATCTGCGTAGGGTTGTCTGTAAGGAGGCAGAAAGGACAAGGGGATTTGGGGCTTTGGGTGTTGGGGAGGCACTTGGTTTGGTTACGGTACCAGTGTGTGTCCAGGCCATCAGCATGCAGAAGTTTACAGCTGGAGGTGATGAATTTGCCCTGCCTTTCCCGTGCCATTTTTCCCTCAGCTGTGCTGTTTGACCTTAATACATCCGTACCATTGCAAGTTACAGGTACTGAGTATACAGGAAGCAAGGAAAAACTGCTTATTGACAGAAGTGACAGAAAACTGTTATTTTGGTGTTTCTAAGTCATGCATTTCCTGCAGTCCTAATTAGTGTGACGCAAATTCATTGCCAAGAAATTGTGTGGTGTTTGTTCAAGCATCCTTATAAAATTGTGAGGCTTGGGAGAGTTAGCCCAGAGTGTTTACGTACTGAGGTATTCTGGTGCCAGCAGGGCAGAGGAGTTGGTGCAAATTGTTACTCAGATATAATTAAACCTAGGTCACATTCGAGTCCATTAAGCAACAGCCTCAAATATTTTTAATTAATGGGTTCAGATTGCTTGGACTTGAAGGAGCTAATTAATTTTTTCCCCCAGATTTTTCTATTCAAAGAGGCAAGCATTGTGCTTCTTCCATTTCCTCCAAAATTCTCTTGACAATTTAGAGTTGTTGGAAGGTATCGCCTCTTTATGGCAGCCTCTGATTTCCAGAGGTCAGGAAGCTCTGTAGGCTCCAGATCTCTGGCTAAATGCACAGAAGCCCAGACTGTATCTTCTAATACCTTTCTTCTCAGAGTCAGAAAGATCTGGATCCTCCTATTCTGCACCTAACCATAGCCTGATAGAAGTGATTCATTTTTCCTTAGAAAGATGGAGTGTCTTCCTCAAAGCATGACAGGGACTGTATATCGGAAATCAGGAGCCATAATGATGGTTACCCTGGATTCTTCCTTCTATTTAAAGCTGATTTATCTTGGGAAATTATACAAAGTGTGATAGAAATACATGGTAAAGGGGCTGGGGATTTAGCTCAGCTGCACAGCGCCTGCCTGGCAAGCGCAAGGTCATGAGTTCGATTCCCGGTACCCCCCCCAAAAAAATATATGGTAAATATTTAAATTTTTAAAATTTAGTACAGTAAAGGACATATTGCCATTAATTCCTCTCAAAATACCACCCCACACACACACTTTGAACACACCTAGCTTATCATTCCTGCAACTTTCTGAAGGAATTCTGGAAGTCTTCTTTTGTGTTTTTATGAGGTATCAGCTGCTGAGTATCCAATGGAAAGGTAGGCTCACGGAAGCGTTATGGTGTCCTCACCCGCCTTGTTGAGTCGCTCTGTCACCCTGTGACTCTGGGTCTTCCCTGAGGTCAAAATGACCGTGAAAGGTACACACTTCATATCAGTTCAGGACACTGAGGCAACCATAACAGCACAACAAAAGACACTCACAGAAAAGGACTTCCAGAACTGCTTCAGGAAGTAGCAAGAACAATGCTGTGTCCAGGGGAAGGTGGAGTATTTTGAGGGGGATTAATAGCAGTGTGTTTTTACTATAATAAATTACCCTAAGCATTCGTCATATTTATTGTTCAATCACACCACATATCCCACTTTTTCCTTGCTTTTTTGTTTGTTTGGCTCCCATGGGCCTGGCCTGCCCGAGCCATACCAGTGCCCATCAGCTCCCTCTGCCCTCTGCCCATCTCACTTTTCTGTATCATAAGAATGAGATCCCACAGGAGCCTCCGTGTGGCATAGAGGTTTCCTTCTGTCCTGCTGCTGCTCCTACCAGCTCTTACTACCAGGTTCTCCCTCAACTCATGGCCACAGGAGCTCTGCAGGCTTCCCAAAGCTTCTGTTCTTTCTAGCTCGCTCCACTGTGCATGCATCTACCTGGGTGATCTCAAGGTTTATGGAAAATGAAAGGTTTTCCCTCCAAAGAACCAGAAAGTTGAGTACCCTTTTCTGTACAAAGCAAGAGTTAATGGGATAGGAAGTCTGTCCAGAGCACCCAAGATTTTGGTGTTTTGCCGCAGAGTTCCATCGGGGGCTGTCATCTTGAAGTCTGTTAAAAGCGTTCTGTGCGCTGCTGCCTCAGTATTGAGTCCAGCATGTGCAGTCTGCGTGTCCCAGTGTTGCCCAGGGAACCCAGCAGAACTGGGCTCAATAATCATTAAGTTAAAGCAGAAAAGACAGGGAAGCTGAAGGCAGAAGGAAATGCTGTCCTGGGCCAGTCAGCCTTTGTCACCTGACGTGCCTCTGGACACTGGAGCAGTTTCAGAACTGGCCCCTTGATGTGGCCAGGGGGAACACAGACTTCCCCTGGCCTAGGCTTGGACCTCCAGGCCTCCTGGAATGCATGGTGTTCCTACACTGAGATTGGGCAGCAAGATGCCTCTCAGGGTGTTATTTTCTTTTGGGGGCCCAGGATCCAGTACTGCTGAAGTACAGAGACATTGCCCTTTGTCACAGTGGCTCCCTACTACTACATGGCTGCTCCTAGGACTGAGTGAGCTGGCTTTTGCTGCCATCTATTGTCTGCCTTGGGGGAATGCGTGGCTTGCTTCCTGGAGAGGGAAGCTTTGCCTAAGCAGATTGAGCCGCTCAGCAGCCTCCCTCAAACCCAGGGAAAATAAAAACGGAGATGTTAGTGTTCCCCAGTGAAAACCCGTTAGGAAAACTTGTGTTTACTGACCTACCATCATTTTAAAGCAGTCCCATTTGTACTGTAATCAAACCACCAAGTGACCTTTCTGTCCCTCCGGCCAGCATCCCTGAAAGGGCCTGTTGTTCCTCTGCTTCAATGAAGAAACCTTCTGTTTCGTTTAGCAAGCGTTTTTCCAGTCATGTCTGCTGGTGAGTCACAGAAAGATGATTGTTAGGTCTTGGTTTTTGTTGTTGTTTTTAATACCCGACCTCTCTACCCCCGTCAGCACCCCCCAGTACTTACCACTTCAGTGAGCCAAGCTGCCTTATAAGCGCTTTCACAGTTCCTGGTGATGTGTGTCCCATCTTGGTATAAGCTCCTTCTCTTTGCCCTACCCTACCCCCAGGGCCTGGGACCTTTCCAGAATGTCTGAAGCACCCACAGGAATGGACCACAGAACAGCCTTAGGAGCCAGGGGGGCCAGTTCTCACAGATGTGTTGATAATGGTATATGTTTTTCTATCTTACAGTTGTTTGTTGGACTCGGGTTTCCTTATGAGGGCCCAGCTCCCCTGGAAGCTATTGCAAATGGGTGTGCTTTTCTGAATCCCAAGTTCAACCCACCCAAGAGCAGCAAAAACACAGATTTTTTCATTGGCAAGCCAACCTTAAGAGAGGTAAGTATCAAAATCTCTCTACTTTCAAGAAGAAGAATAATAGAGGCTGGGGAATAGCTCAGTGATAATATGCTCACCTGGCAAGCACAAGACCCAGGCTAGGTTTCATCCTATCCCTCCCACCCCCTGACACATGCACAGAAAGTATAATAGCAATTTATTGAGTCTTAATGTAAATAAAATTATCTGACCTGGCCATCAGGAATTGGAGGGAAAGTCATCTGTCAGTATCCATCAAGGATTGGTTCCAGGATCCCCACACATCCCCAAATCTGTGGGTGCTCAAGCCCCTTATATAAAATGACACAGCATTTACATTCTACACAAATTTTTCCATATACTATAAATCATCTCCGGATTTCTTATACCTAGTACATTGTAAATGCTATATAGATAGCAGTTGTATTGTTTAAGGGATGATGACAAGGAGAAAAAAGCCTGTACATGTTTGAAACAGATGCATTTCTTCAGATTTTTTTTTTTATAATTTCCAAACCAGAGGATGTGGAACCTGTGGGTACAGAAAGCCAACTGGATTAACTTCATTTAACATAGGTGGGAAGGGAGGGTTTTGGAAGAGAGATAAATGACTTGATCAAATCTCCTTGTTAGAGGCAGGGCCAGCATTGAATCCAGATCTCTGTCCACAAAGTAAGGAGCTTTTCACTCTACCCCTAACATTTTTAATGTGAACACAGATGTTCTAGCTTTCTGATCACAGCCAAACTGAGTTGATGGAATGAAAAACTCAGCTGGGGGGACTCTGCGTCATGGGCTCTGGAGAATAAAAAGTGGGCCGTGGGTGTTCTCAGAGAACATGAGCCTCCGGAGCTCAGACATGTCATGGGTGACTGACGTAACATGCCTGACACTTTAGGCCACCATGAGCAGGCACCATCCTGTGAACTAGTCCTGCCATTGCTAAAACCATTTGCCTTGTTTGAATCGCCTTCCAAGATCCTCTTGAAAATCCACAGCGGATGATAAATTGTCGTCCAGGATAGTCGGATTTGATTTGGGGCAATAAAGCAGTCATTCACAGCTAAGTGTCAGTGACAAAGCTGGATGCTTTGGTATCTGGTCAGAAGCAAGTATGTGAAACAAAACCATGAGATTGATTTTACTATCTCTTTGTATCAGTAAGTAGCTCAGGAGGCTGCTCACAAAAGGGATGTCAGAGCACCATCCTGGTCATCCAGCGCCTTCTGCTAGCGATTACACTGATGGCCAGCCCTCCTATGACATAAGAGCATGTCCTTTTGAAGAATTCAGTTGTGCTGCTTTTACTGGGCCACTTTGCCAGAACTGGCCTTCCAACTAATACATAAAATGTGTTTCCAATGATTCCTCCTTATTTGATGAATCACAAATCTCAGCCAGTCCATAGAGTTGATGATTTTGAGAGTTCTTTTCTCTAAACCCTGCTATCGTTGGTTCAGTGGCCAAAGGAGATGGGGAAAGATCAACAAGATCCAGAGATTATCTCAGAGAGGTTAACTATGGCCCAGATACTCACTGAAAAGAGTTCATTGTGTGTTCGCTTGCTTGCTTTTTCCTTCTGCTAGTGCAATGACCTAAACTGTTCCTTTTAGGGAATAGTTTCTTTTTGAGAGGTCAGTTCATTCATTAATTATTCAACAATAATTAATGCCCACTGTGCACCAGGTGCTGTGGGAGGTGCCGTTATACAGAGGTCAGGAACACAGCCTGACATTGAGGAGTTTGTTCTTTGGAAAGATTTAAAAGATGCTTCCTACCAGTGAAAATATTTCAATTTAGGAATCTTTGCTTCAAACATAGCACTGACTTCTTTGAAATTTAGGACTTTTGGGTGGGAAGTAGATTTCAGTCTGATAACTAGATTTGTGTTGTTTCTTTATTTTACATAATGAAAAGTGCATATTTAAGGTGTACAAGTTGATGTTTGATATACATTATGAAATGATCAGCACAATCAACATTACTAACATATCCATCACTTTACACAGGTCCTAGGTGTATGTTGTGGAGCATGTGGTTACAAACACAAGATCTGTCGTCCTAGCAAATTTCAAATGTACAATACAGCATTGTTAACCATAGTCTCCGTGCTAAACAATAGATTTCTAGACTTATTCATCTTGCATAACTGATACTTTGTACTTTTTGATCAACAAATCCTCATTCACCTCGTGCCCCAACCCCTGGCAGCCACCATTGTCCTCTGCTTAGATGAGTTCAGCTATTTCAGACTGCACTTATAAGTGAGATCATGCAGTTTTCGTCTTTCTGCGTCTGACTTTTTCCATTCAGCCCAGTGTCCTCCAGATTCACCCATGTTACTGAAAATTGCAGAGTTTCATTTTTTCGTGCTAAACTCCACTTGGCACATAGAAACACACAGTTTTTTCATTCATCTGTTGGTGGACTCTTGAGTTGATTCCACATCTTGGCTACTGCACATGGTACAGCAGCAAACATGGGATTTCAGATACCTCTTCAATGTAATGATTCTGTGTCTTTCTGATTTAAAGTTCAATGCAATCTCATTTGCCTGTGTTTTGCATCTGTTGCCTGTACTGTCAGGATCATCTCCAAAACACTATTGCCCAAGCCAGGGTCAGGAAGCTTTTTTCTATTTTTTTTTTTTTTTAATAGCTGTACTGTTTTGGGTCTTATGTTTAAACCTAGTACCTTTTGAGTTGACTTTTGTATGTGGTGTGAGATACAGATATAATTTCATTCTTCTGCATGTGGTCATCCAGCTTTCCTAGCACTCTTCATTGACAAGACCATCCCTCTCCATTGCGTGTTCTTGGCACCCTTTTGAAGATCAGATAATCACAAATACACAGACGTACTTCTGGACTTTCTCTTCTATTCCACTGGCCAATATGTATATGTCTGTTTATATGCTAATATTTTCCATAGGTTTTAATTTCAAGTATAGGAAATCTCCGAAGTTCTACTTCTGTGCATATTTGAAATTACCCACTTTTTTACACTTTTCATGATGAGATATACATGTAACATAGAGCTTACCATATTAACCTTTTTTAAGTGTGCAATTCCCTGGCATTAAGTAGATTCACCATGCTGTGCAACCACCACTGTTATCCATCTCCTGAACTCACTCATCAACGTAATCAGCAACTCTGGACACATTAAATAATAACTTCCCACTCTCCCACCAGTCCCTGGTAACTTTTACTCAGCTGTCTCTCTATGTGAATTTGCCTACTTTGGGTGCTTCATCTAAGTGAAATCATATGGTATTTGTTACTTTGTGTTTGGCTTATTCACTTAGTTTGATGTTTTAAAGATTTGTCCCTGTGGCAGCGTGCAGCAGAGTCCCTTTCTGTTGTAAATATCCTGTTGTATAAATATTTCATGTGTGTGTTTTCCATTCATCTCCTGATGGACATTTGAATACATTTTGCCCACTGTGAATAACACTACTATGTACATTGGAGTGTAAGGATCTGAGTGTCTCCTTCCAGTTCTTTGGGGTACGGACCTACAACTGGAATTGTTAGATTGTACCTTAGTGTATATTTTAAAATACAGTCATACAGAAAAGTTGCAAAACATAATACAGTTTTATCTAGCTTACCCTAGTGGTAGCATTTTGCAGAACCCCACTACAATGGGCAAAATGAAGAAATTAACACTGGCACCCTGGTATTCTCTAAACTACAGGCTTTGTTTGCACTTCATCAGCTTTTCCACTAAGATTCTTTCTCTGTTCCCAGATCCAGTCCAGAATCCCACGTTGCACTGCATTGGTGTGTCCTTTCTAGTCTTCTCCAGTCCTTCATTACAAAAAATTAGTGTTTCATTGTCACTCATAGTACTTTTAAAGAATACAGCTCAATTTTTCTGTACACTGAACATTTCCTGAAAAACGTTGAGGACCCTCTTAGACACCAGCTGGCCCTTGCCCTGTGAATGATGTAACATTGTATAGCTCAGATCAGAAAAGTACGTATGTTCATTCTCTGTCAGTTGCCATCATTTGGTAATTTGCTTTTTGCTGAGGTCGTAGAGGGTTTTCATTCTTCATGGCATAAAGAGAAGAGAGACATTGGAGTGACTGAGCAGGATAATTCCACCAGTGCTTAAATGAGACTCCAGCAGAAAGACAGTGTGGAATCCTTTCAACAGTTGCTCAGCGAGTGACCTCACAGAGATGACTCCATCAGTCCTGGGCTCCCACAGGACCGCCAAGAAGCAGAAGGGCAATTGACAGGTGTCTGATGTATCCCCTCAGGCCCCATGGCATTAGCTGTTGCACTGGAAGAATTTAGCAGAGCACATTTCCTGTTTTCCGGGAGCTCCAAATCTGATATGGAAGAGTGATAAGATAGCTGCACATCAGTGGAAGTGCGTAAAGAAATAGCTAAGCGGATGAAGGAGGGGAGTTAACTTGGAGTTGCGCCGGGCAGAGGGGAATGTGCAGAATTAACTGAAAAAGTGAGGGGATTTCAAGCCTCTTTCCAAAGGCATGAATGTCCGTGAACTGGGTAGACCCCAAGGAGGTCATTTTGGCTCACGCAGGATGGCAGGTTCATCCTGCAGCTCTGTCCATCCACAGCAGGCAGCTCTGAGAGGGCTCAGTGACCTTGATCTCATGGCCAGGTGGGCCCCATGCTCTGCTCGGCTCTGCTTTACTAAAGCCTCCAAATTCCCTTAACCAAAAAGCCGTAAATAGGTGTACGGATGACCTGTTTTTCCTCAGCAAACGGAAAAACGTTAACAAAAGTGCACATAAGCACAAAGCTGTCCCTTTATGCACATAAATTGATCCATGTCAATTGCCTTCGCTTAAAGAAAAATCTAGATTTCTAAATAAGAGTTTAGCTCTCTGTTTATTTTTACATTGGACCAGCTTTTAAAAGTGCAGCATCTACTCAGAGGGAAAGTTCCGTAATGCCTTAAGTAATGTGAGTGGTTAGAGATATACTTCAATATAAATTGGATTTTTATCTTTATTGGGAAGCATATTAGTAAGTTCCTGATCATCCTTCTGACATTTTGTAAAGCATTAAGAATTCTCTGGCTTCAGGGGTTTTTGTCCATAAAAAGAACTAATGTTCCCCTTGGAGATTTAATAGCCACTCTGAAATAATGTCTCATATTTAATAAGATTTTCATTACTTTTACAAACTATACTTCAGTACATTCCCTGATTGATATACAATGAAGCAGCAGAGATCAGACGGTTCTCAATAAATTAACAAGGAGGAATGTAATATTCAGAGGGGGCTAATGAATCACAGAATGCCTCACTCATAAAATTAAGCAACCCTCAATAAATGTAAATGAATAAATGATAATGGTTCAGCATTTTGTATTTTCTAAGTGCTTAGAGCAACCTTGTAAATAAGCAGGAACCTTAAATGAGGAGAGGGAAGAAGGACTGCTGCTAATGTATAAATTACCAAGTAGTGACAGTGATGGCAACTTTAATTTACCCTGATTCTGTGGAAGGACTAATTAGTCTGTTCTCAAAGCTACAAAATGAAAATGATGTGACATTTTGTGCATCTTCACAAAAGGTCTAATGCAGGCACAGATTCCATCCTGGAATTTTTTTTTATGTCGGCCAGCTTTAAAAGAGTGATTAAAACACTTTTGTCTGTCTTTCTCTGAAGAACTCAGTGGCTTCCTGTAGCTTGTCATCTCCCTTTTTTGTCCAGAACTAACCTTGCTGAATGATCTCGATTTAAACTTGACTCAGCTACTTTCTGGCTATGTGACCTTGAGGAAGTATAAACCCCTCTGCACCTCTGAATCCTTGTGGATACATAGAAAATGGGATGAATAATGTATGTGCGGGTGATGAGCGCGATGCCTGGCCCAACAGGGGACTTTATTAATATGCAGTGAGTTAAAATATGCACAGAGGAAACAAAGGACACCTTTGCACAGCTCCATGGGCCTGTGAATTGTCTGTGGCCTCTTTCACTGACCACAGAGCAAAGCAGAAGAAGGGATGTGTCAGAAGACGAGGAGCTGAAGGCTAGTGAGGGGCTGACTAGCAAAAGAAGCAGGAGCAGACACTGGGTCATCTGCAGCCTTGGAGTGTAGATTTTCTTGCGTGAGCCTGTTGGTTGGCAGTGAAGGCTGTGACTGTACTTTGCTTTTTCTGCCCTGAGTAGTGGGTGCAGCCACTGATACAGTGGGATACCGGGAACGAAGGACAAGAGCAAGATAGGGAAGTGCCGATTCGATCATCCAGTCCTCTGGGGGTACATCTGTGTCAGAGGCTGAAGGAACAAGGGCAAAAAGAGAACCAGTTGGGCCTCTGGAGCACAGGTCTTAACACTACTGGAGCCAGCAGCTTCCTTTACAGAATACGATATAACATGAGCCATTGAGTTTTCTCTCCTGAAATGAAATTTGTGAATATAAGCTGCCCACATAGCTAATTTCAAAAGAAGTGTTGTTCCTTAAGTGTAATATAAAGGAGAAATAAAAGGAAAATAATTTCTAATAAAGTAATGCGTAATTCAGTATCATGTGTCCAAGAACTATATTAAAAGATAACAGCGTCATGTTCCTCCTTACAATGAACATTTGTGTTTAAAAGAAGTAACACATTTGAGAGAACATCTTTAGCCTTTTTTTACTTGTAAATGATATTATGAATCAGCTAAATATAAGTGTGTATACATAGCACACATACATATATAATTGCCACAAACCAGATTGCTGTAAATATAGGCCAATGGGATATTTTACTGAAGACTCTTGATATGTTGAGTGGTTTTGACTCTGTTACCATGATTTTTACAAAATGGTGGCAGTACTGGGGATATAGCTCTACAGCATAGCGCCTGCCTGCCTGCCTGGCAAGTGCGAGGCCCGAAGTTTGATTCCCAGTGCCAAAAAAATGGTGATAGCGCATGGGAGAAGTTCCAAATAAAATAGAATACAAATATTCCTTGACTTACGTGGTAATTTTCCCCTGAAAAATTCAGTGTATATTAAAACCGTATCAAAGAGTTAGATTCTACACATCCACCTGAAAGCCCTACAGGACATTTGAAAATTATTTGGTTTAGGATAGCTTAGTGATAGAGAGTATGCTTAGCATGACCAGAGGACTGAGTTCAGTCCCTACCATCCCCCCCAAAAAAAAAGTTTGGGAAATGGACAATTCTTTGTGTACGACTATCTTGGGCATCATTGGCTGTCATGTGTCCCTGGTCCCCACCCGTAGATTAAGGGTAGCACCTCAAACACTGTGGAAACTGAAAATGTCCTCACCGCTGTCTGAAAAGATTCAAGAGTAGAAGTGGAGACATGACTGAGGGACAGATTCAGCTGTCTCAAAGAAGCCTCTTGAAGAACTCAGAATTGCCAATATGCATGCTTGGTACCTTTGCCAATGCTTTGTTTTTAAAATAAAACCTCTTTTAGAATAAAAACTGCTGACCTTATGCTATTCTGCTTACAAATTGTCTTTATAAATTGCAGGCTCCAGTGTTATGCTAATGATTATTCCTAAACTGTTCAAAAAATTGTTTTCTGACGGCATCATTTTTCTGTCACTCTTTGTATGCGCTAGTACTTAGCCTCTTATGACTTTCACAGCCTTAATTTTTATTGCCATTTTCTATGCTTACCTGTCTATCCTAGCTAGGTTATCAGATACTGATTTGCTCTAGGTGATTGTCAGGGATGGTCGACTTTCCACTGGTGGGACAAAATACCGTACTTGACAGACACAATTCAAAGGAGGGAAGAGTTCTCTTGGCTCAGATTTCAGTCCATAGCTGGCTGGCTGAAGGTAGAAACATGGTAGAAGGGTGTGGAGGAAGAAAGCTGCTCAAATAATGCCATCCAGGAAGAGAGAACAGGGGAGGAACGTGAGAGCAAGAGCCTGCGGCCCACAGCTGGTTATGGCTGAGAGTAAACGTTCACCAGGAGGTAAAGCCACTGAAAAGGCTGGGGTTGTAGCACAGTGGGAGAGCAGCTGCTCAGCCTGCACAGGCCCTGGGCTCCATCTCCAGCAACACACACACAAACCCACCTGTCCTGTAGTTGTAACATTTTCTTACTTCCAAGTGGGACTCCGGATGTGGAGCCATCACTTTTTGTTCTTATCTGCTGTTTACTTAGGAGGTTCATGATTGTCAAGGAGAAAGAGAAAAACCTCTCGTTACCTACACAGATACAGTTTAGTACCATTAGAAAGCACAATGCTTCATCTAGCACTGAAGCTTTTTCCAAAAAATTCATTGTCTGTGAAACTGAGGACTGTGTTTTCTCTTTTCCAGCTGACATCCCAGCATCCTTACGCTGAAGTTTTCATCGGCCGGCCACATGTTTGGACTGTTGATCTCAACAATCAGGAGGAAGTAGAGGATGCAGTGAAAGCAATTTTAAATCAGAAGGTTCTGTCTTTTTATTTCACCTCTCCCCACCGTATTTGCAAAGTGACCTGCAAGTATGGAAAGCACCACAGGCCCTTGGATTCTGTAATGGTGCTTTCCCACACTAGCTGAAGCTAGAACGTAGCCATGCTGTAGGATTTAGCCTGGGGATTTCATGGATGCTTCATGAAATGGAAAATGGAACTGGTGTCCAGATGGGGGCATGGATTCTACAGATCCTCTTGACAGGACTCCTGGGCCACAAGGCTGGGAAGAGGCACTTGAATTTTACTTGGTCCCATGATCTAATTGTGACACAGAAATCTGAAAAGATAGCTCTGCTTCTTTTACCTTCCCCTGGACAGGTAGAGATAGCTGTAGGGCCAGTGCTGAAGGACATACTGGGAAGGGATTTTGGAGAACATCTGTTTATTCGGTTTTTCTCCCTGAGTATCTGGTAGACTCTTGTAATGGCAGCTAACTTTTCTGGCCTCTCCTGATCAGTTCAGCAGATATTTGTTAAGCCCCTCCAGTGCATAGAACACCCTCTGAGACAGCCTGGGAGGAGAAGGGTTGTTTACTTCCACAGACATAGATGAGTCTGGCTCCCTCTGTAAGAAGTTTACTGTCCTCTAGGCGTGTGATTGGTCACCCCGACACTGCTGCGGTCTCTCTCAGGTGAACCTGCCCCTGTATGTCTTTTAGTAGAACACTTTTCATTCTCGGTTATAAAATTTGAAGGGAAGTTACACACATGTGTGAAGGTGGGCAGGACTCACACACTCTGGGTTTGCATTCTGCTTTCTAGCAGCATTCCCCATCTGTCATCTAGGGACAGCAGTCCCGTATTTGTCATGTATAGCTAATATTACCTCTTAGTGGTCACTTATGCAGGCTAACTGAGATCATGTGTACAGTATGCTTAAGTACAGTGTCTACTACACAGTGTCCAGTTAATATTTAAGTACTCGTCTTACTTATTAATTGATAGTCTGAATTTCCACTAGACTCTAAGGAATGTTAGAGCAGCAAGTATATCTGCCTATTATATTCCCAGTAAATATATCTCACCCTTGTGATCTACCTGATGGATGATGGATGGATGGACGGATGGATGAACAGGAAGGAGGGAGAGAGTATTGAGGTTTCCAAACAAACACATAGATATAACACAATGCAGAGGTGGTCTGTGCCATAAGTACCATGCAGAAAATATAGGAGTAAAAGTAGGAGGGGGCTTTCTGAAAAACACTTCTCTGTGAGTTAAGTCTTCTAGGGTCAGTAAGAATTTGAAAACCAAAACCAAAGGGCATGGATTCAGGGCATGGTGTAAAGAGGAAGAGGCTAGAAATCCGTCTTAGGAAAAATGTCCAGATTTCCCCTGTGAAGGGCCGTGTTTCCTCTCTGGGAAATCAAATGGAATAACCAATTTGTGGCCCACTGCAGAAGTATCAATTTCAGTTAATTCTGAGCACTTCCAGGGCAACAAGCACACTCTGGTGCATTGTTCGTGCCCTGCCCCCTTAAAGGTGGTCTGGCTTTGGGTAGTAGTATGGCTGTCAGCTTTCCTTTAAAGACATGCACAGTCCCAGTGCCATTTGCAACAGTTTTGGGCAGAAGTGCCCAACCTGAGGTGACAGCTGATAGAAGTGTCCAGTGGAATATGGCACCATGGGGCTCCTCACAAAGCTTCACCACCAGGGAGTCATTCCTGAGATGAAATTATCTCTTGTTTTGCTTGTTGTTTTTCAGTAGTGGAGGGTGAACCTGTGGGCTTCCCCCTGAGCTACACTGCCAGCCCTTTTTTGAGACATGATCTCACTATGTCTATAAGTTGCCCAGGTTCAAACGTCCCATCTTCCTGCTGCTCTCTCCCAGAATGCTGGTATTACAGGCATTCACCAGCATGTCTGGCTCTTCTATTTTGAGTCTACAAGTTCCTTGGTGTGTTCATTAGTTACCTAGAATACAGTGGGTGGCTTAAACATCAGCAACATGGTTTCTCATTTTGGGAGGATAGATGCCTGAAATCAAGACGTAGGCAGGATCATGCTTCCTTAGAAGGCTGTAAGGGAGAAAAATTGTGCACTTGTATCTGAAATTTCATTTTCTGTAGTCAGACATGGTCCAAAATATTGAGGGGAGAAATTCAAGAAATACAGTCATACTTTTTTTTTTTTTTTGGAGACAGGGACTCACTGTGTAGTTTAGGCTGGCCTTGAACTCACTTATGTAGCCCAGGGTGGCCTCAAACTCACAGCAATCCTTCTGCTGCAGCCTCCCAAGTGCTGAGATTACCGGCATGTGCTACCACACCCAGCTATATCATACATTTTAAATTGCACACTTATTCTGAATAACATGGTGAAATCTCATGTTGTCCTGCTGTATCCCATCTAGGATTTGAATCAGCCTTCTGTGTAATGTATCCATGCTATATATGCTACCCTCCCTGGTTTACTTACTTAGTAGTAGTCTTAGTTGTCAGACCAACTCTTGTGCTGTCACCATACTTGTAAAGGACTGAGTACCATTCCTTGGTTTCAGGTCTCCACTAGGGGTCTTGGAATGTATCCCCTGCTGACAAGGCAATAAGGGCTTCTGTATTCTTCCAGCTTCTGGCAGCTATAGGCATTCCATGGCTTGCCACCTCAGAGCTTTAATCTCTGTCTCCATCATCAAGTGCTTTCTCCTTGTCTGTCTCTGCTGTTCCTCTTCTTATATTGGATTAGGACCCACTCAAATTCAGCATGACATCATCTTAATTACATCTGCAAAGATCCTATTTCCAAATACTGCACATTCAAGATACTGGAGGCTAAGACTTCAGCATATCTTTTAAGGAGGGGCAGTTCAGCCCACCCAGGACACTTAGTTAAGTACACATGCCCTTGAGAAAGACTAATTTGAAACTTGAGTGGAGGCACCAAACTTCAGATTATGGGATGCAAACCTTTCCATGTAATAAATCATTTTGCCAGGCTAGAATCTAATGTGAATTCCTGGTGCGTAAACCCTGAGCATGAGGCTAAGTTCTGTACAGTCCCTCCCACATGCATTTGTTCTGTTCGCTCCATGCAGCCTCTAATGCTCCACAGTTTAATTAAAACCCTCGTCCACCTTACTCCACATTACAATGAAAACTAAGGCCGCTTAAAAAAAATTGTTAACATTTATGCATGTTACTTATGTTATAAGCTTTGTCTCATTCAATTTTTCTGCGATTCTATGTTATTCCTATCTTAATAGATGAGAAAATTAAGGCTTACAGAAGGTAAGCGATTTACCTAAGGTCACATAACTAGTAACAAGTAGAACCTGGATTTAAATTCAGAAATTTAGTTGTTAAGATAATACTGCAAAATTTAAAAAGAAAACAATACGAAATGGAGTAAAGGGAAAGAATGAGAAAGAAGAATGGAGTAAGCAATGAGATTAACATAAAAACTTGTCATAGAAATCTTTTTTACTTAAAAAAAAAATCTTTGTACTCGTTAGAAATGGATCAGAAGTCTGAGGCTGATCTTTCCTACATATAATTCCAAGATTGTAAATTATGTGACTCTCAGAAAAAATAAAATAAAACATGACTTATCAAGGAAGGTAAATATTGCGGTAGTTCATCCCTATAACCCCAGAACTCTGGGAGGGTAAAGCAGGAGAGAAGCAGGGAAGTTTAAGTACAACCTGGACAACCCTGTCTCACATTTAAAAATAAATAAATAAATGAAAGCTGGGATTTAGCTCAGTGCAAAGGCTCTGGGTTCAAATCCCTAATGAAAAAAAAGAGAGCAAGGTCAATAAAACCAGGCCTAGAGATAGCTCAGATGCTAGAATTATCTGACAGCAACTTACTGAAAGAAGTAGACAACATATGTGAACAGATGGGAAATTTCAGCAGAGATGGAAGCTATTTTTTTCTTTTAAAGAGAAAAAAATAAAATTTCAAAACAAGATAACAGGAGGGTAACAATGGTACACATTGCATATTATTATCTTTAAATTACTTACTCGTAGTATAAGATATTGGCATTTAATTGTCCAAACTATATTAGCACAAACAGAAGCTATTTTTTAAGCAAAATGATAAATGTTAAAAATAAAAACCACAATATCAAAAACAAATTAATTTTAGAAATTCATTTGGTGGGCTTCTCACCAGACTGTTCACTGCAGAGGAACAAAAAAAAAAAATCAGTGAATTTCAAGACTTTTTAGTAGAAATTATCCAAAGAAATGCCAAGAGAAAAGAAAATGAAAGAGAAGTGCCTGTGAGGTCCATTGGACAATGTCAGGTAACTTAGGTATAGCTGGAATCTCAGAAGGGAAAGAGAATGGCACAGAAGAAATAATTGAAGAGATAACAGCTAAGAATTTTCAAATAAAGAATGACTAATTTACAGATCCTAGGAGCGTGTTAAACCCCAACCAGGATAAATACAAAAAAAAAAAAAAAACATATCCAGGTACATCATAATCAAATGCTGAAAGCAAAAATAGGGAACAATTCTTGAAAACAGCCAGAGAAAAATTTATTACACTCAGGGTAATAATGATATCAAACACAGCCAACTTCTCATCCAAAATAAAGGAAATAGTAAAAGGGTCCCCAGGAGCTGGAATGTGTGAGGGCTTTGAATAGGCAGCCTTAGGGATTCTGAATTTTTTAAGTATGGCAGAAAGTTTTGAACAGAAGAATGACATAATGTAGTGTACATTTGGAATCTTCAAGAGAGAGGATAAGATCTCCCTAACCCTAAAATCCTATAGTTAGGGGCTGGGGATTTAGCTCAGTGGCAAAAGCGCCTGCCTGGCATGCGCAAGGTCGTGAGTTCGGTTCCCGGTACCGGAGAAAAACAAAAAAAAAAATAAATAAATAAATAAATAAAATAAAATCCTATAGTTAGTAAATAGAGGAGCCTCAGCTCAAACAGAGGTCTTCTGAGACCTCCTGAGCCCCTCTCTCATTGAAGGAGGCCAAAGCATGCCTGTCAGGTGAAACCACGGAGGCTTGAGCTGACCTTTGAGAGCAGCTCCCTGAAGAATTCATCTCCTGACTTGGAAAGGAGTGGGTACCATGACAGAGGACAAGAAGTCAAGAAGAGAAAATACTGGAGAATATGGGAAGTTCATGAGAAGTTTCCAGGGCCAGCAGAAGCTCCACAGTACAGCCTGCAGGCATCCTTCCTGCAGGCCTGACCCAATGAGAGAGAGCCGGTTTCCCACAGAGCCTGGTGACAAGCAGTGCATGCTTGCTTTTCCACTTGGGTTTTTCAGGGACTGGATGTGGTTTTGGCCTTCTCTTTCATTCTATATCCCAAAGAGGCCTTGGCTTGTTCCTGAAGCACTGTTGGACAGAAAACTGCTTCATCTTATCCCTCAGAGAGAGTCTTCCCAATCAGAGGGCCTGCTCCCATCTAGGGCAAGATGGCTAGTTGGCTAGTTAGACCCCTGGAATCACTGTAACCTAAGGTTGTGTTTTGTTTCATTTTGCTTTGTGCTATTTGCTGCAGTGAGACCTTCCAGTTACCTGTAATTCAGTTTGTTTTCTAATGGCTGCCCTTTGAAATATGTTGAGAACCCCAGGAATTCAGCCTACTTCGTGCCAGGGCACTGAATCTGCTAGTCTCATGACAGCTGCCCACCAGTGCAGGTTTATTTTACTCTGGAAATTCTACTCAGCCTATATGCAAACCCAGACATACTATGTCCTCTGTTTTAGATAGTTTCCTTTAGTACCTTCTGTAAACCTTTGAGAGGAGATGTATCTCCAGGCCATTTATAGAAAGTTTCTAAAGTTGCCCATGGCCCAAGTAAGTATTCTTTAAAAGAAAGTTTACATTTTGTAGGAAGAGCTGTGTCTCAATCAGAGAGGGGCTACAGGAACAAAAGACTGAGTTGGGAAGGAGCATGCTGGGATGTGAAAGGCGGTTCTTCAAAGGCTGTGGAGCTCTTCAGAGATGAGTACGGACCTCTCTCCTATTGGAGTAGCCTCTGTATTACAGTGCTTCCAGCTCAGCCTCTTTTAGCGCTATCTGGACAGATGTGGACAGCTGTGGCTAAAATCCAGGCTCCATGATGCCTCCTCTGTCTGGTTGTGTATTTAAAGTTATACAGTCACATTCTTTGAAAGCATGGCTTAAGTTTTCAAGTATCATGTGTGAGTTGGCAGAAGAAAAGGGGAGAGTGTGCCCCAAGCAAGCCCACATACCTGCTGCCCACTGGGAATGCCCGCTTTTCTGATTGTCCCCTTTGCAGCAGGCCTGCTTTGTCCGGTTCCTTGTCCTGTAGATTCAGAGAAGTGCAGGTTTAAGAGGGAACTGGTGAGGGTGCCCCTCTCTGTGACACTGACAGATGCTGTTGGGTTTTCTGCAGCTGTAACAGGTGGGATGGTAGGTGGTTTTCTCCCAAATGAAATTCCCATTTCACAGTGGTACAGCCCTGAAAACACAGGCCTCAGCATGTTGGCAAACGCTGTGTGGGCTATGTTTCTTACCTTTTCATCAGGGTCACTGTATCAAATCAGAAATCTTCACCTACCCTAGTGATGCGCCTTCTTGCTGCCCTGAAAATCTAGGCCCCTCCGTATAGAAACCTCAAGGCTTTTGTGCAAATCCAGCAATTCCCTTTCCCTCCCTTGTCTCACGAGTCCTCACAATCCTGAGCTTCCGTTTCCTCCATCTGTTCGTGTCAGATCTCTTGGCATTCACTCCACCCAGAATATCTTCCATACCTCGGCCTTCCCTGGTCTTGGCTTTCTAGACTCATCACTGGCCTTAAAAGCCCAGCATGAGCAGAAGTCAGCTTTGACCTTCTGGCCTCCTAGGGCCATCTAACCAAGCTCATTGTGTCACTTTGACTTTGCCTCCATAGTAGAAGTGCTTGGGGTGCCTGCTAATCTCACTACTAAGGCAGACTGATGCTTCTGCTATCATCAGTGGTCCTTAAACAGCTATGTGTGCCTCTCTCAGTGGTCATGCCTTTGTTGAACAGATTTGCTAAGTTCCTATATGTGCCACTCATGTGCTTGGCCTGGCGGGCAAAGGGTTCACAGCTGTAGACCTCACCCCATGGAGCTGAGCTGCTACTGAATGATATTTTCTCTTTTTGTTGTATGCCTACTAAGTACTTTTTCCCTCATCATCTGCATTACAGTGTAAAAGAGGTGGGATTTTTTTAGACCCCTTTTACATAGAAGGTGTGTGAGACTATAGAACAGTAGGTGATTTTCTCAGGGTCTTCACCTAGGGAAGAGCAATGAGGTGATGAGACCCGTCTGGTGACTTCCAAGGCTGTGGCTATCTCCAGGCAGGTGTCAGTGCCTGTGATTGGAGGGGGTGAGTGGCGATCTGGCAAGGCTCAGGTGTCCTGTGTCCAACCCTTTCATGGTGCCGTGATCTGTTTCTGCAGATTGAGCCATACATGCCGTATGAATTCACCTGCGAGGGGATGCTACAGAGGATCAACGCATTCATCGAGAAGCAGGTGAGGCACGTCAGAAGTCTGTCTGTCTCTGCTGCCCTCTGCTCCCTGCTTCCCAGAGGGCTCCCATAATAGTTCTGTGTTCACCATGTTGCTGTGGTCATTTGCCTGCTTTGGAAGACTCCAGAAGCTGCATAATGGCTGGTGGGAATTTGAAGTGCAGCACGGTCCAGCTTTCCCTGAGAGCCAGTCTTTCCTTGCAGTAGGTTCTTAGGGACAGTGGAAGGCCACATGGATCTTATAGCAGGAAACGCCCAGTAGTCAAGATGGAGACTTTCTGACTCCCAGGCCTATGTCCCAGGAGGTTCTAAGGGCATCATGAGGACAGGGGGAGGGCACAAATGGCTCTGTCCTCATTTCTCACCCTAAGAAAGGCAAGGACAGAAACCAATTTCTAAGCATTCCTTTAATAGGACGTGCTCTGAAATTCTAAGCATTTTAGGACTTTTTAGTGGTTTCTAACATCTTTTCAAATAAGACCCATTTTCAAATGAAACTTAGGGCTATAAAACAGATCAAAGCAGAGCTGCAGTTCCATTGTGGGAGAGGGCACCCAGTCCCGCCACCCTCAACAGCATTTGGAAACTACGGCCTGTGTTCCTGGAGGTAAAGGCCATGAGCACTGTTACCCTCCTTGTGTAACATTTTAATTCCTTGAACTTCAAAAGCAGAACAGAGCTAGAAATAGACTAACTCCAAACCTCCCTGGGTAGGGGGAGCTGAACTCCTTGCCTAGATTCCAGAAATAAGGGGCTCCCCTTAAAGGGTGAGGCCGGGTCTTTTATGGCGACTATGGGATCTTTACACAATGAGGGACAAGGACGACTGAAAATAGAAATTCAAGTAGACACAGATTGAATGCCCAGTGGAGGCTTCAAAGGAAGAGCAGATGGTTTGAGACTGACGCTGTGGGGAGGGAGAGGCCAAGCTGTGGGGTGCAGGCCTCAGGCTGGCCTGCCCCGCTGTCTGGGCTCTCCGAGTGGCAAGAGGGCAGCTCTGCAGCCCGGGCAGCTGGCTTCCGCTCCCGGCACTCTATGGGTGTGGTCCTGAGAGTTAGGCACATGCTACTCAGCCTCTCTGCACCTCCAGGGGCTAAGTTGCAAGAGCTAATACACAGGGAGTGCTTAAAGTCTGGTACGCAGTGCTCAATAAATGCAACCTAGTACTATTGATTACTTGATACATTATGCTGTATTATAGCATTTTACATGCCTATTATAGTCATGTAATTATAATAGATTACTCATCAGACTTCCTCATGAGAGCTGAGCGTTTGAATCATTAGCTCTGTCAGTCTCTGTATGACTGCAGAGTGATGATATTCTCATAACACCAGCAACCACATATGTACAGGTCCAGGCCGCATGTGCCAGACACATCAGAGGCCGCCAGAGCTCCCTTACCTGTGTTTCACTTTCTGAGGTTTTCGTTACCCATGGTCAACTACGATCCAGAACTACTGGATGGGAAATGCCAGTATGATACAATAAGAAATTTTGGGAGAAAGAGACCATATTCACATAACTATTATGACAGCATAATCATGTTTACCTCAGTTCTTAATTTCTTGCTGTGCCTAATTTTTAAATTAAACTTTATTATAAGTAAGTATGCATGGGAAAAAACATCAGAAAACATCATACAAGATTTAGTACTGTACCTGGATATAGGGATCCAGTGAGGGTCTTGGAACATGTATCCTGAGGGTAACAGGAGCTGCTGATAACATCTCACTGAATCTGCGCAGTAGTAATCAGCCCCTTCTCTGCATCATGGGAAACTCACAGTGATAGGGCTCATGGGGGTGGGATCAGGATGCTGTGCAGGTTTACTGTAAGGTCTGTACCATCAGCATTTGCCGGGGGCTCAGGAGGTGGCAGGTGTCCCTCAGCTTCTTCTAGCTGCTTAGCCTCCCTGAAGGTATGGAAGGAGCTCCAGGGCCTCCTTTTGGCCACGGGTCTTGAGACCTCACAGCTCTGGCTAATGTCCGTCTCCAAGGCTTTCTTGAGCTCTTACCAGACCCCTGGGCCTGCTTCCAAAGACCTGTCTCTCCCTTTCCTGAATACACTTCCTCTCGGGGAGAATAGTTCCTCACCAGAGACAAAAAGGATTCTCAGTCAGGCCTATTTGAAGGCCTTTATTTCTTTCCTTCCTGAGGTTCGTAAGCCCCAGCCAGTCCTTACAACAATCTCAGTTCCTCTTCATTCCTAGTCTGTCCCTAGGCTTTGTTAAGCAGGAAGATCCCCTTCCTGAGAGAGACCTTGCTAGGTGCTCATAATGGAGGGGCTGCCCCTGTCTTGTTCAGCTTTCCCCTCAAGGTGCCTGACATAGCAGGTGCACTGTCTCTTCCAGGTGAAAGAACAAGGGACAGGAAGGTAAGTGACTGTGTGCCTCAGGAACCAGGAACTTGCCTTGGGATTCACAGAGCTGAAATTCTCTTCTGAAAAACACGCTAATGAAACCGCGCTTTCCCGTCAACTCCTAGCTTTAGAGATTTCGGCAGAGTTGTGCAGCTCACAGAAATCCAGACTTCTTTCCTGTTTTTGCGGTTGGTTCATTCATGTGCTTGGTGACTGTTTGTCCCTGGAGCATCTTGTGGGCCGTGCTGCCGTCAGGGAAGAGATGTCAGAGGCACAGCCTCTAATCTCAGGTGTCTTGAGTTTCACGGAGGAGACAGCCACGTCCACACCTTGAGCCGGTATAGGTTGAGCCTTACACAGCCTGTGTGCTTCAGGTCACATCACTCACCCTGCAGGCGGACAGGGGGAGAGTCAAGGGAGAGTGTGAAGGCTTCTTCGGGAGGCACAGGCTGAAGGCAAAACGGGAGGATGGGAAAGACTGGGCAAGTCAAAATACCAATGCCTGAAAAGAAAGGACTGATGAATCTTAGGACACAAAGGTGTGACTGAAGGGGGAGGAGAGACGAAGGGAAAGGAGGAGACAGCGAGCAGTGGAGCTGAGACTCTGCTGAAGTGTTCTGATTTGATTCTGGGAAAACAAATCAGAAGCGCCTGGAGAAAAGTTTGAAGAAAGGTTCTATCACTGGTTAAGTGCAGTGATGGTATCAGGTCTTGTAGAAAAATGTTTCTGACAATCTTGTGTTCGGGGCATCCCTTATGACATTTTCCCAGTGCATGAGCAATAAGGGGGCCATTCTGAGTTTAGACCAGGAATTCTGTTGGACCTAAAATGTTCCTCCCTCCGGGCAGAAGCCAAAGCCCACTGACTCACACAACAGGTTGTCTGCCTTTGAGTGTTAGTTCTAGTATTGAAGAGCTTGGGACATTTGTTATTTTCATAGCTAGCAGAGTATCTTCAAGTTGCGGTGAAGGTGGACAGGAAGCCAGCGGCTTGGGGAAGAGCTTCGTGTGCTGTGGACTTCGGGAGCCACAGAGCTCACGTGGCCAACTGTGGCCCCCAGAGTCCTCCACGTGAAACACAGTTGCTTTGGTCAAGGTTGTCCCTAATACTCACCGAAGGCAGCAGCAGCTGGAGGAAGCCAGTTGACAGCCACTGAGAGCACCCAGGTGTCAGGGGAGAGCTGAGCAGTCACCAGCAAAGTGCAGGGACCCCATGGGAAGGAAGCAAGCTCTAGAGAACCCATATACTCACCTTCCTCTGTGCCCCCAACCCTTTTGCTCCACCTAAAGGGATCAGGATCGTGCACTGTTTGAAACGAGCTCCCTAAAAAGATGCTCTCTAAAAAAAGATGCAGCCTGCAGCAGAGGGGAAGTTAGTGCCAAGGCAAAACCCCCCTGTACTCAGACCAAGCACAGTCATTCCCTCACTAAGACCTGAGACTCATTAAAGTTTTTATTATGCATTTGCGGAGAAGGTATCTGTTTACCTTGGGCCAGAGAGCATAGCAGGTTCTTCGGGACAGCAGTGTTCCTATTGCTTTCTGAAAACCACACATACATTCTTCAGCTCTTATTTTCTACTTCCTGTAAAGACCCTTTACATGTGACTGACTGTGGTAGTCAGTCACGGGTGTACGGTTTCTGGAAAGTTGTATAATTCAAGTGCAGTGTCTTCTGTGGACATGGAGAGACCGGAAGAGTCAGCTTCACAAGTGGAGTCCGATGTGAGGGCAAGTGTGACAGTGAGGCTGGGGGTCCTGGGGTGGGAGCATGGTGGAGGTGACACAGTTTGCGGACAAAAGAGGAGAAGTCATGGAAAGGTGGAGAAGGCGGGCCCAGCTTGGGGAGCTGAGCCAGTATGATGAAGTTCTGCACCCCGGAGTCTGGCTGCCTAATGTCACAGCCTGGCTGAGCTGCCACTTTCTGTGACCTTGGGCAGGTTCCCTCGCCTCTGTGTGCTGTGTCTTTTCTTGCAATATGAGGATGATGATGCTTATCCCATAGAGCCTTTGGAGGGATCAATGGCTTGATTCATATTTGGAGCTGACAAGTATCCCTGGCCCTGAAGGGGCTCTGAAAGCCTCAGCCACTCCCTGACCGGGGAGCCCAAAACTAACCACGTGCTTCCCTGACGGGCCGTGAAATTCACGCCATGCAAAGGTGCAGTTCAGTGATTTGTTGGCAGATGGCTGGAGGTGTACAATTACCACCTCTGGGGTGTGCAACATTGCCATCACCCCCGAGTGACACCTGCTTGCAGTCTGTTCTTGCTTCTGCCACAGCCCCAGGAAACCACTCATCTGTCTTCTGTACCGGATTTGCTTTCCTGAAGATTTGTGACTTTTGCACTTGGCATCATGTTGGGTTCTTCCACACTGTAGCACGTGTCAGAACTTATTTCTTATTGCTCAAGAGCACTGTGTCATGCGGGTGGACCACAGTGTGCTCGGTCACCCGGTGGGTGACTGCAAACGACCTGGGTCGTTCTGACCGTTGCGCTGAGTGCCACTGTGAACATCCCCATGCACCCTTTGTACGGACCTGTGGTTTCGTGTCTCTTGAGCAGGCCTCTCGAAGTCAAAGCTTAGGAAGTGTCACAGATTTATGTGAAGTCTCAAGGTGCAGTTGAGTGGCGGATGTGGCGATCATGGAGAGCAGTTCTTGCCTCTCAACCTCACAGACACTTTCTCTGCTGCCTTTTGAAAACACAAATTGACACCCACTTCCGGGAAGCACCCCAGGGCCGTATGTGGACAGAATTTGCTTCCTTTTGAGGGGCAGAGCTGGTGCCTGAGGAGCATTTAATCTAGCCAACAGGTCAGTCATCAGCATTTATTGAACACTTTCAGTGCCAGGCCTCGATAATAAATGTGTCCCTTATCCCTCAAACAGCTTGCTGAACGTGGCCCAACCCCATTTTTAGAGCCCAAAACCTGTCTCAGCAGCCCCTTTACCTGATCCTTTTTTTTTTCCTTGCAAATCCCTGACCTTCCTCTAGCTCCTGTCTCCAGACCTGTACATCTGAACCTGTCTTCTTGGTTTCAAATAATGTGGCTTTCGGCAGAAATCCACTTGTCTCTTATGCGCTGTGGGCTTCCGAACTCTGTTAAAGATTTGCCCAGCGTCGGTGGTAGAGGGCTTGCGGGGAGACCCCGTCACGTGCCACACCGTGTTCTCTGTGGCTCCCTGTGCCCAAGACTCTGTTTACTCCAAGCGGGTGACCTTGCCACCTGGGCAACAGCTCTCCACCTAATGCTTGTGTGTGGGCAGCCGCCCTGCCCTGTGTGCTCCAGCCTGGGGTGTCTCACGAATAATGTCTCCTCCCAGTCTTCCCCCGCCCTCCATGACAGGCGGCCCCTTCCTCCGCGTAATGGTGGCGTGTGCCCATCAGTGGAGAGCATGGCTTCCTCTCATGCATTTGTCAGTGCATAAAAACCTTCCCATGGTTTATCCTTTCTGCGTGGGAATGTCGAAGTCATCAGGCGCATCTTGGAGAAACGTGTGACTGGCTGAATCATTGCTAGAAAGGAATGCAGATGGTGTGCGTTCAAAGTGGGCTTGTTAACCAGATTGGAAATCATCATGTGTGTCTCATTCTGGCTGCACAGACGCCTCACTGGGTTGGAATAGTCTCCTTTCCTACTTCTGCTACTATTACAATCCCAGGATGCCAAAACCATTCATTTCAATTTAATAGCTCTTTATGAGCTACAAAGCATCATGTTACCGGTAAGCCACTAACTCCTGTGCAGCCTACAAAGCCCATCCCAGAAGTCCCTATCTCCTAGAAGCCTTCTCTGATTGCTGCCACCAGCACTCCCCCTTCCCTGTAGAGTTAGTTCTTCCCCTCCTCCATGTGGCCTTGGGATCCTGCTTGAGCATCTGCTTTTTATCTCCTGTTCTGTAAGTTTTTTAAAGGCTGGCCCCTACCGTTAGACTTGCACCACATGTTTGAGCCCAGGGACTTGGTCTCCTTGTTTGCATTTGTGACAGTCAGTGTGAGGCTTTAGTCGTCATGTGTAAAGCAATGAATGAATGTGTGCTCGCCTACCTCAGAGCAGGTGCTTATTGAATGAGCGCTTGTGGTAAGGAGATACCAAGGCAGCCATGTGAGTCTGTGCCGCAGTCAGTGACAGCAGTGACCTCTGTGGCACTCAGGAGCAGCTGCACCCGTGAGTGAGAGAGGGCTCAGACAAGGGCTTCATTCCAGTTGTGCCCTACAAGCAGGTGAGCCCAGAGGTGGCTCTCGTGGACACATCAGCTTATGTCATGCAGGCCGCTCACCTTCTCTCTGGTCCCCGGCCACGTGTCCCGGGCAGTCTTGGGGCACTGTCTTTAACATCCCAGGAGCACTCCTTGTCAGTCTGTCCATTTTCCTCCCGCAGGAATGAAGGACAGATGGTACTGTCCGCACTTGACATGCGAGGTGGGCTGACAGATCTTGAAAGACATCTGGGAAGTCCCCCAGCTGGGGCCAGAATCACAGCCCAGATCCTGAGCCCCTCCGACCTTACCTCCTGTCATGCTTTCTGGTGACTCCTTCCGTCTTCCCAGATGGTTCCCTGAGCTTTAAGATGGTCTTCCTGCTACTTTTTACTATTCCTGGTCCTACTGGCCCCAAAACAGATTATTGGGAGGACGCCAAGCCCTCCCCCCAGTGGGCAGTGGCAGAGTGGCTGCAGCCCCCATGCAGAACTGAGCTAAATGTGCCCGCGGAGGGGGACCCGGGAAGGCTGGCTGCTGAGGCGCCCAAAAACACGAGCGGAGCAGACGCGTGATCCCCACAGCAGGGGGCTCCAAGCCTCTCCCTTTACAGGGGAAGCTGCCCTGCTCAAGATGAGGTCCAGAGTGTCCGTGCACCCAGGGACAGCCTGGGCCCTGCAGATGCCCCAAGGCTGTCTCCAAAAGCCACGTAGAGTTGAGGCAGCCCTTCCAAGGAGGGGGCCGAGGAGCATCTGGGGAGCACGTGTCATTTGCTGCCTTCCCCTGGCCTGCATTTTCCCTCTGGGCTGGGGTCACTGTCCGAACAGAAACACCAGAATTGAAGACTAGGCGGAGTAAGGCACTCACAGCACCGCGGCAGTGGGGCCTGGTCTCAGATCTTGTTATGACTGGAGACACATTCCTTTGCCATATCACCACCTTCCCAAACGTAGTAGGGTCTTTTTTTGTAACCTCAGCTTAAACAGTCTGGTACGAAGCTGAGAATGAATAAGGAACAGGGTCTTAATCTTCCCCAAACCTAGACACTCCTTCAGCTCTGTCTTCGGGGACATATTAGGGAGAGGTGTGCCCATTTTCTTACAAGTCATCAAAGCAAGAACAGCTTTCAGCCTTCCTAGATTTCTGTTCCCTTCTGCGTCCAGATGTGTCAGTCAGCTCTCTGTTACTAAAACAAAGACCTGGAATAATCACTGTCCTCACGGGACAGTTGTATTTTGGTTCACAGTTGTAAATATTCCAATCCACAGTTGGTTGGCCTCACTGCTTGAGGCCCTGGGGGCCCCCATGTTGGAAATGTGTCAGTGAACAAAAGCCCAACTCAATGCCAGGAAATGAAAGAGACCGGAAGGTGCCTGGGTTCCAGGCAAACCCCCAGTGAGCTCAAAATCCACTCCATCCCTAAGGTTCCACCGCCTCCCAGGAGTCCACCTGCTGGCGAACAAGCTTGTGACATACGGGCTTCTGAGGAACATTTGGGATCCAAACTGTAGCCCCAAGGCTGGGCCGAGGGAAGTCCAAGAAGCAGAGAAATTCTTGCTTAGCTTCTGATGCAGATGTGATCTGATTCTAGATTTCCTGGTTGTTTGTCTGTGCTGCACAATTATACTATGGGTTTTGGTGTGGGGGAGATTTTAAAATCTCTTTATTGTAATGTTGAAAGGCTGTGGAAGTTATCAGTTTGCGCCTCTGGAATTAGAAGCAAAGGTGCTGCATTAGCCAGCCAAAAATACAAGCGACGCTTTACCTTTTCCAAATACCTGTATATCCCACAGCTCTGATTGTTAACTCCCTTCATCATTATTAGTTGATCCTTCCTACGCAATGACTGCCATCAGGGACAGGCAGGGTTGCAAGATACAAGGCTCCCTACACTGGCACAGAGAAAAACAGTGGCCACCCAAGACCCACGTACTGCACTACCCACAGTTTAAAAGACTAGGTTGTTTTCGAAATCGTTGGGAATATAAGGAGTCACCATTCTAGGTCTTCCTGCCCTAGTGCTGCGCGGGTCTCAGGACTCTGCTTACCATCCCTGTGCCTCATGTCCTGAAGACTAAGCTGCACCCTAGTACCCTAAGTAATTGGTGTATTTATGTCATCTCGAGTTAGGAATCTGGTAAGATTCCAGCTCCAGATTTCCTGCCGACTTTTGGGTGAAGCATTTGTTTGTTAACCACCAAACTCCGACGCCAGGAGCCTGTCTCCTCCTCAGCAGTGTGATGCAGGGGACAGCAGCGGCCTGCGCTCTTGTTCCAGTCCTGGTCTCATTTGGCAGACTCAAGAGAGGTCAGTGTCAGGTACTCACTACCTGCCACTTGCCTTCTTCAGCAGCGAACAGTATCATTTGCTTTAAGAAAAAAGGAGGGCTGGGAATATAGCTCAGCAGCACAAGCGCCTGCCTGGCAAGTGCAAGGTCCTGAGTTTGACTCCTGGTGCCAAAAACAAGAAAAAAGGAAAAAGAAGCCTGGGCCGTTGGAAATCATCGTTGTTGTCTCTGTTTTTCTGATGGGGAAACAGGCTCTGAGTATGACATATTTTGCCCAGATGTTCAAGTAGCTGGTACAAGAGGGAGGCCGAATGGAACCCAAACCTGGCTGCCTGAGTAGCTGGGAGGAAAGGATTTTCTTTATTCCTTTGGTTTGTCTTCTGATTCATTAAAAGTAACACAAGGCAAGATTGAAAAAGAAAAAGAAAAGGAGGCCCCTATTGGGTGCAGCGTGCTGAGGTGCTCACCCTCCCTGTCGTAAGGGCAGCACCCTGGCCATGTGAGGCCGCGCCTGGGATGCCCCGCGTGGCACCGGGTGGGGCAGGGCACGTTTCCTGTGTGGGCCCCAGACTGAGATGACGAATTTCCTTAAGTGCTCGGGAGAGGCAAGCTGTGGGAAAATAAAGTATTCCAGGAGCACAGGCATGGCACAGTCAGCTTGCTCACCGTGTTCCGCTTCTCGGCGGCAGGCTGGCCAGCAGGGGTGTTCTGGGAGCAGCACACACGTGTTCACGTCGTTGTGCCTCTCCCCAGTGCGTGTCACATGGAGGAGCGCACCAGGCTCCTTTCCCTACCCTGCTGTTTTCTCTGCTCCGCATATCACAGAGACATGTCGGCGCTTGGAAGCCTGCCTCCTGGGCGGGTATCATTTGTCTTTAAACAGGTATCTAGCTCAGTTCAACCTTTAGATTGTACCGAGCCCTTTGCCTCTCTCCTCTCCGGTGCTGCTGTGCTATGCTGCGCTTTCCTGGCCCGTCCTGTGCCATCTTGGATATCTGTGGGATCCCAACCACCCAGCACTCCCAAATGGATTTACTGGAATCCACCCCAGTCTCTGGCACAGAGAGTACCTTCAGCAGGTCAGGTTTCTGGGGACTGAGAGACAGTCTGCCTTGGTGCCACTGACCATGTGCTAGGAGAGCAAGCTTGGCACCAGGGCCATGCATTGCCGTCTTCCTCACTCCCTCTAGATCCTGGAGTGCCCGGCTCCGCACAGTCTGACCTTGTTCAGGGGGATGCCACGCTCCTTCACATCTTCTACCTGGCATGGTGACTGTTGTCAGCCAGTAGGCACCGTGTCCCTGCCAAGCATGTGGTGCCATGCTGGGGGACATCAGAAATGCCTGCAGACTCCTTGGTTTGATCCTTCACCTTACACTGTCCACATCTTGCCACTGAGGTAAAACTGGCGCTCATGAAACGCTATTGTTAGGTAGCTGATCATGAAGCTGGATTAGCTTCTCCAGGTTTCTGGGATCCAAGGAGAGAAGAGATCTGCTGGGGGAGGCGGACCTGAAAGTGGGCCTCCGAGGGCCGGTTTAGGCAGCCACACTGCCGGCTTGTGGGTGACTCTGATGGTGCGTACGGACATGCACAGTGCTGTGTGCTGCGTGCTGCGCAGTGTCCTCCTCACACCTCATGGGGAGACCCTGCTGTTGTCTCCCCGTCTGTGGCTGAGGAAGCTAGTGGCTACTGGGAAGGTCAAGACCTGGCCCACACATGCCCATCCTGCACCTGCCCGGCTCCCAGTTCTCCCCTTTGTCGCTCCCAGAGTGGAGCTTCCCATTGTCAGTATCCTGTGTCTCCTCGGTCGCTTGGCTGATGGCTTCATTTTCGTTTTAGGACTTCTGCCACGGGCAAGTGATGTGGCCTCCTCTGAGTGCCCTGCAGGTGAAGCTTGCAGAGCCCGGGCAGTCCTGCAAGCAGGTGTGCCAGGAGAGCCAGCTCATCTGTGAGCCGTCCTTCTTCCAGCACCTCAACAAGGCCAAGGACCTGCTGAAGTAAGTCTGGGGGCCAGCAGCTCAGCTCTGTGTGGCTGGGCAGGGCTGGGTGGAAAGGCGTTGCGTCTCTGTCCGGGCCGTGGGCAGTGAGGCGAAGATGTGGGTAGGGCACTGGCTGCAGCACACTCAGGAGAATGAAGTCACCTGGCGTGCAGATGTGCTTGGAATTTGAATGGGGCTGTGGCACAAATAATACCACCTCTGGGCTGGGCGCTGGTGGGAGGTGTTCATTTTGCTAATGTGGCGCCCAAGAACAGGAGTGGAAGTGGGCACAGAGCCACAGGCACCAGCAGACCTGCCCGGCAGACCCTCGGCAATGACCAGGTACCCAGATAGTGCCCCACAGAGCCCAAGCTGCACGGAGCACAGGTGAGTCGCAACCTTGGAATCAGAAAGGAATGAGAAATGGGGAGAAGGAGCTGGCCCGGAACTGCTGCCAGCAAATCCCTAGTGCTGACCGTAGCACTTTCTTCAGGCACCTTCGGGATGTGGTGCCCCAGGGACCTGAGCCGGCCTGACTGCCCGGCCCTCAGCAGTGAGGCACAGGCCGAGGGGGCCTCTGGTGCCCCTTGCATTGATGCTTTTTGAACTTTCCCCCTTGTACTTGGAGTACTTTTAGTGACACTGTGCGTTCCCCTTTGCATTAGCATTTTGAATTTGGCATCTGCAGTTTCCAAATTCCCACGCAAGGTTTCTCCTGGCTTCTGATCCCCGTTCCCTATCAGTGCTCGTTTCTCCCACTGCTTATCACCCTCCCTGACTTGATTATCTAGTGTTGATTATTTATGTAGCCTCCCACTACCTTAATACCCGCTGACTGGAGGTTTCTCCAAGAAACTTGTTTATCGTAACAAGACTCCGCTGCCTCAACTCTAAATAGCCAATCCAAGGCTGGAAGAGGATATTTAAGGAATACGGTGGGCCTGAGGCTCCGAGCTTGCCTGCCCCTCTTACAGCTTTGTGCCTGTCCACTGTGGTCACTGTGCGTGGTGGTCTGAGCTGGCGTGGCCCCTCCCGTGAGGCAGCGTATTCTCAAGCACAGCATAAAACTCCATTGAGAGAGAGTGGCCTCCGGCACAGCTAGAGCTCGCAGAGGGATGCTGTTTATTCCCATTCTTTCTATGGTAAGACAGACTTGGAATCTGCCTGGATTCTGCCATCCACACAAAAGCACGGGCCAGGAGAGGCAGGCTGGGTGCACCCTGCTCAGCAGCCGGGGAGGCTGCTGTGAGGGGCTGCTGTGACATGGATGGAGAGCTGTTGAGGGCACCAGAAACTTCCAGCTCCCTACTGTAGACCTGACCTCTAGGGTCCTAGGCGGGACTTTGCACCAGCTCCTCACAGACCACTCCTGGAATGTGGTGCCTTTTAGAGAATGCCAAGCACTCTGGATGTTTTAAATCACTAGGTCCAGGGGGCTGGGGATTTAGCTCAGCGGCAAAGCACCTCGCTGGCAAGCGCAAGGTTGTGAGTTCAATTCCTGGTACCAGAAGAAAAACAAAACAAAAACGGAAACAAAAAAATCACTAGCACTGTTTTCAGGTCCATCTGCATGCAGCCTCCTGGGAATGGAACCTACCCAGGACTCCTGAATAGTGCAGCTTCCTTCTTGGCCTGGGCAGGAGTTAGGCTTTTAGCCTTGGTGCTGCCATAGGGTCTGCCTGAAAGCTAGCATGCAGTCCACACCAGCAGCCCTGCACAGGCAGCCCATCTCCCGGGCAAGGTCAGCAGGGACAGGAAGGACACCCAACACCTGGGCAGGTGGCCAGTCTCATCAGTTTTCTCCCTGGAGACAGGAACATCCAGGGTGATGGGGCAGTGGTGAGGAACAGCCCTTGCTGAAGAGCAGAATGGCCCCTTCTTTCAGGCAGCAGAGCAGGCTCAAGACCACCAGGCCAAGATTAGAAAAGCCAGTCCCAGGCCAGGGATATAGCTCAGCGGCACAAGCGCCTGCCTGGCAAGCATAAGGTCCTGAGTTCAATTCCCTGTACCAAAAAAAAGAAAACCAGAAAGAAAAAAAGCCAGTCCCCTGGCAAGGCCTCTCCCTCCCACTCCAGATCCTATGCCACGTCCACAGAGCAGAGGGCCTGGGCTGTAGGCTCTGCGTCCTGGCATCACTCACCCTCACTCATCCCACTGGAGAGATTCGGGTTTTCTTACCAGCAGGCTGGAATGAATGATAATTTTGCAGTAAAGCCATCTGAAATTAATTCTGTGAACATAAGAGCCCTACTGAATAACTTGTTCATGCATTTGTAAATACTGATAATGTTGTAAAACCCCAGCTATCTGGCAGTCTATTGAGTGCCTCCTCGGAGTGGAGGTAATCCTGGCCCATCCATATTCATGGCCAATTAGCAATTAGCGGCTCCAGCAAGCCAGGGCTGCTTGTTGTCCTCCAACTTAGGGCCTGGTTCTCATCTGATCTTCAGCTTCTTTCCGTCCTTGGGTGTCTGTGACCTTTACATACCACCTGTCCTCATTGTGTAGTATGACTTTAACGTATCACATAAATCAAGCCCTTGAATCAGGAGAATCAGCAGGTAGCCTTTCAACTTCTCTGCATGCAAGGGACAGTTAAGTGCTGGAAAGGCCACCCCAAAGCATGCATGACTCTGCCAAGACTGCACCTAGAATAGAGCTGAGAGGACAAGGCAGACAGCCCCAGACAGTGCCAGCATCCATTCCTGCATGGCCCCAGGGGAAGGACTCAGCTCCATAAAATGCAACATGTGTTACTGTGAATCCTCCTTTGCAACAGCAGCTACCTCTTAAGATTATATATTGTAAAATTTTAAATTACAGGGGGCTCCCAATTTATGATACAAGTTAGGATTTTTCAACTGGACACTGGTGTGAAAACCGTCAGCATTCTGTGGAAACTGAAGTTCAGATTTTGCATTTGGATCTTCTCCCAGGCTGTGACTAGGTGGTGTGGTACTGTCTCCTCAGCCACATGGACACAAGGGGCCACGAGCAATACTGCCATGTGCCACGTGTCCAAGCTGGGATGGTCAGTGAGGTATATTCAGTGCATTTTCCACTTACGGTATTTCCGCTTTAGGACAGGTTTATGAGGACATAACCCGGAGTGAGAGGGCGTCTACACTGGCCACTGGGCTTGCTCTTTGAGACGGGGATTTGAGCAGTGAAATTTAGATGGTAAATGCTTTGGCATCTGTGAAGGCAGACAGCCTGGAATCGGAGTGGTCATGCAGTGTGAGTGCATCTTTGAGGGAAGGAAGACGCTCCAGGCAGGCGCAGCAGTAGGACAATCCTGCTTCCATCCCTGCTTCTCGAAGGGTCTTGGGAGCTCCAAGTCTCTGGGACAGGCACCTGCTTACAGTCAGAGCGGAAGAGCTCTGTGGGGGCCTGGAAGGTGCTCAGGCCAGGGGATGGGTGGCACTAGGGAGCGGCTAGAACTGTACATTCCCACAGCTTCACGTCAAGGGGCCTTTGGGGAGCTGCCTTGTGGCACGTTCCGCACTGTGGCCCGGGGTCTGCACTAGAAGCCCGGGCAAGGGCCTCTGCCCATGCTGCTGGCTCCTGCTGCCACAGCCCTGTTTGGGATGTGCTCCTAGACAGGGGATTACAGCATGCACTCCTGCACCAGCCACTGTGCCCTGGAGCCCAAGCCCAAGGCACCCAGGGAAGGAGCAGGGGGTCTTTGCACGGTTCCCAGCAGCTCTGCTCCCACCGTGGGTGTGATAGTAGCAGCAGAGATGTCCAGGCTCCTGGTTAACAGTGTCGGGCCAGTGCCACACAGATGGTCAAGTTAAGGATGGCAGCCTCTGTAAGTCACTCGCATACCTAAATAGCATAAGCATGCCCTGTGTCCCAAGGCCACGATCCACATGTAAACTGTTCATGCCAGATTGAGCTCCAGATACCACTTTCCTTTTGTTGCCCAGTCTGGGTTCCCTGAGAAGGGCCTAGTAGCCCCAAGTCTCTGGCTCCTTTTCCCTTGTAGAAAATCCATGAAATTCCTGCATCCAGCCTTTTCCCTTTTTGGCCTGTGGCCTTAACCCCCCGGGGCACCACCATCTCCCAGCTGGTACAAGACGGCTGTGAGAGTATTTAGGGATGGGATAGAGCTGCCCTGGAGACTACAGGCACAAGAGGGCACCACACTCCCACCCAGGCCTCAGTGCCCGACTAACAGACACCAGCAGGGCAGCAGCAGCCACAGCCCCCAGGGCTGCTGAGTTCCAGAGGCACTGCGGATGTGCCACAGGGGTTGCCGTTTGGGAGAAGAGGCAGGCCCGGCGGCTGGTGGGCTGGAGGAACACGAGAGCTGCAGGAGTAAAGGAGAGTGTGGTGCTTCTCCTAACCCAGCCCCAGACTTCCCAGAGGCAGTGGGAAGCCTTAAATATCTGTCCTGATCTCTTCCTGCACAGTAGGAAGTGGACCTTTGGTGAACACAGCAGAATGGACATGCTTTGATGTGCGTGTATATTCACTGTCTGCAGGGGAGGAAGGTGGTGTAAGCACCCCATGCCTGCCAGGTACTGGACAGTGGCGGTGATCATACTAATAATGATAGTGACCACTTGTGGACCACTGACTCAGAACTAGACTGCCCAGTGCTCTAGAATCATTCATTTACTGCCTGCACACAGGGATTATTTATCTCCATTTTACAGAAGAGAAAATCAGGCCACGCAAGCCTTTCCACAGCCAGCGTTCCTGAAATGAAGAATCACGGGGTCAGAGGGTGACACCGTTGCCGTCTCATTTTTGAAGCAGGAATCCTGAACATGCTCCGCCCCCAGCAGGTGGACCAGCAGGGCCAGCGCTGACGACAAGTTCTGTCCCCTGCTTCTCCAACCAGTGTGCCTTTCTCTTCCTCTCCAGGTACGAGGTGATCTGCCAGAGCTCAGAGCGGGCCAAGGACATCCTCGTGCCCTCCATCGAGCCCCAGAGCAAGCACTGTGTGTTCCAAGGGGACCTCCTGCTCTTCAGCTGCGCAGGCGCCCACCCCAGGCACCAGAGGATCTGCCCCTGCCGGGACTACATCAAGGGCCAGGTGGCCCTCTGTAAAGACTGCCTATAGCAGCCCGGCTCGGCCCAGCTCACACTGTGCTGGGGCAGACAGCAGCTCTGTCGGGCAGGGCCAGGGGGCAGACATCATTTGGGGACTCTGGCGAGAGCCCAAACTTTTTGGTAGGGGGTTTTGTTTGGTACTTCTCCCGCTGCAGGCAGCACATCCCAGCGGAGTTGTCACCAAAACAAGATGAGAGCAGATGTCAGGCCAGGAGCCCGGCTTCTCCCCGGTACAGCAAGCAGCATTTCTACTTTGTGTGGAGCAACTGCAGAGAGACTGTCAATGCAGCTGCTCCGGGTGAAAAAGAGAGAGAGAAACGGAACGTCTCAAGATTCATGTAAAACGGAACAAGAGGAGGAGTTGAGCTAATTGGACAGAACTTTGACTGCGAACATTCCTAAACCCATTAATTTATTTATTTGGGAGGGGGGACTTGGGCGGGAGGAGAGGGATCAGTCACAGGTCTCTTCCTCTGCTTCCCACGGTTAATAGTTCACTTTCACAGTACTATTCCATGTGCTTCGGGTGGGGTGCAGGAGGGCTGATGGCTTTCTGGAGGCAGCTGGCGGGCATGGCTTCTAGCGGTGGCAGGGCAAAAAAAAATGTTGCTCTGAAAACAGCCACATTGTCCTGAGTATTGTCGCAGAGCCTTGGCACGCGGCAGCTGGAAGATAAGTGAGGCCTGGGAGGGTGCTTAGTACCCCTGCGCGCCAGGAGCCCAGCCAGAGACAAAAGACAGGGCTGTTTCCCTATGTGTTCCCCGCCCCCCGCCAAACTTAGCCCTAAATTCTGGTTGGAATTCTTTAGGAAAGAAATGCAAGGCTGTAGCATTTCTGTTTGCTGGTTGGTGGTGAATGTCCTCTCCCTCCCAGGCCCCTGTAAGGTGGAAGGTGTGGCACTCCGCTGCCTTTGGACTTGGAGGGCTGATGCTGTAGTCCGCGAGGAGCTGAGATGTGGACAAAAGTAAATCAGTCTACAGCATTAGTTAGTGGCCCAGCCAGAGCTGGGCCCCTGACAGATGGGCTGTGATGTCCCCCAAGTCAGGCAGTGGGGGTCTTGGTGAACGTGACGTCCGCAGGGGCAGATGTGGATGCTGTGTGGTCCTGGCTGCGCCCAAGAGGGATGACGCTGGCTTTCCTCTAAGAGGGACGCGCAGACCTGTGGGGCTCAGTGCTCCGTGTCTCGGAGCCCGGCGCAAGTTGGGGAGCTTCCTGCGAAGCCCAAGGCTTCCGTGCCCATGACAGCAAGCCCGCCTTCCTCCAGGCTGGAGCTGGGGCCCTGGCTGCCGGGTGGGGTGCCGCGGCTGCGCAGCACTGCGCCAGGCCTGCGCCATGGGTCCCCAGCACTCTGGCTGTTGGGGGTGGGGAGCGGGTGTGCTGGGCAGAGCTAATGACTAGGTAGTCCTGCGTCAGGAGCGAGGGAAGGAAAATTCAGTTTTGTGAGGTCCAGCGAGGCTGGGAAGTTAGATCCGCCTGGGTGCTTCTTGGTTTCTACCTAGTGCATAAATACTGTAATAGCAAGCGCACGGCCTTGTAACCCCCGCCCCGGGTCCCTGCTCGTGAGTTTGAATTGCACGTCCATCCTAGAGAGTGGAGGGGGCTGGGGAGCAGCAGCCAGGGTGCCCCCCCCACCATACTCCCTGAGTACATCGGACAGGGGGACCTCTTCCCTGAACACTGACTGGGGTGGGGGTGTCTCAGGATCCGGCTGCGAACAGCCTGTACCCAGACTCAGCAAGGGCGGAAGAACGGAGGAAAAGTGTGTGTGTTCCTTTCTTTCAACTTTGCCAGGGCAGTTTCTACCGTAGGAGGGCAGAGAACGGGCAGCCTCACTGTAAGGAAGGGCTTTTCCCCTGCGAGCCGGCCTCTTGTCTGCGCCCCTATTCTGCCTTTGAGTTCCCAGACCCGCAATTCCTGGCCAGCTCCGCCCCCTGCTGGTCTCTTTCTCTTAACTTCACAAGCTGCCGATGCACACATTTGACCAGCAGGGGGAGGACTCGAGCCAAGACTTGATTCCCCAGGTGCTGCCTGTTAACCCATTGTTTAAACAAGCACAGGAATTGAGGAAGCGGGGAAACCCGGTATTGTTAGCCCTGCCTGCGGAAGCTGAAACTGCATGGATCGTTCGCTGGCTGCTGCCGAGCTTAGGGCCTCTGCGCCTTCCTGTTCCTCCAAGTCAAGACCCCAAGGTCAGGCAGCTCGGAAGAGCACTTTCTCCCATTGACTAATTCCTCTTCCTTCCCCCTGCCTTAGCTGTAAGTGAACAAGAGACCTGCTGCGGAGGCCACACCAGCCCATGCTTCCGCTGTCAAAGGCATTATCAGTAGAAGTGGTGGATGTGCACCAGCTCCCAGGCTTGCTCGGGCCCTGGCCAGGTTTGGTCAGGGACCCTCCATAGGGAAGAGGGGAGAAGGATCCCACCTTCCCCGAGTGGAAAAAAGAGGAAGGTGCCTCGCCAGTGTGGGCCGGAAGCCTGCAGCAGTTTTGCTATTTCTGATTTTTATAGAAACCTAAGTCAATTTGTATTTGATGACTATTCCACAGGGAGAGAAATCCGAACTAGGATCACTGTTTTCCTATGCTATAATCACAGCCTACCTTGTCCTTTGGATTATCTTTCCTATTGTGATCTTCATCTTGAGGGGAAAAAATTTTATCTAATTTATTAAGAAAGAGAAAGCTTTCCTTTGTGAGGTAAGTACTTTCATGGAGTGGAAACTCCTGAAAGGGCAAGCCCTTCTTTGAATGCCAGTAAACAACCTCATTGATTTCATGTATGCAATCTGATTTGCACATGTACAAATTGGGATGCTCTGCGTTTTTGCTTTTTGTTTTTGTCACTGCTTATCACGGTTCGCTTTCAGTGTTTGCTGTGTGTTCGGAAATAGTCGAGTCTGTTTCTTTGGTGGTATTTATTTTCCTGATGTGCCTTTTCACTTTGCTTTGGGAGTGGTTTCTGGAAGCTGGGTGCTGTTGCAGGGTGATAGTAGGCTGCTCCTGCCGGACAGGTACTCGGGTGAGGGCAGATGTTCAGGCCCCAAGACCGCCGCACTGGTGTGCACACATTCACTCCCGGAGGAGGACTCCAAGCCATGAGGATGCCAAGGAAAGGGCTGGTATCCTCCAGGGGGGCCGTCCCTTTGGGTCTGTCCTGGGGTTGCTGGCTGCCATGACGCTGACTGAGCTCCCTGCCGCCCGCACTGGCTGAGGCGCAGCAAAGGCAGAAGGTCAGCCCCACGCCAGGAGCTGCACTGAAGTTTCCAAGGAATGGCCAGAAATACTCCAACTGGTTAACAGCATGAAGGAGAAAGGACCTGGGCCCTCTCTTTTTGAGTTTGCTGGATAAGTGCAGGGCTTAGTAAACATAACCAGCTTCCCCCTTGGTAGTGGCACCACACTACCAAGGGACCATGACGGTGGGCCGGGTTGGACTAGAGAAATGAGTGTGTATAACGAGTGTGCGCTTTTCAGACCAGACCAAGGTGGATTACCTAGATTGTGTACAGAATTAGACACTGCTTCCCTCTCCCGGGCCCATAGATTCTTGATTTTTTTTTTTTTTTAAAGTCTATTTTGTTAACGACGGGCTCAGTTGTGTCCCTAGCCCAAGCCTGGATTGTTTTATTTATTTGAAAATGTTTTAATTTCCATATTGGCTTTATTCTAATCTCATCTATCCCTGTAGGGCCACAAAGCATCTTCATGTGACTAGATGGGTGGATTTAAGTAGATTAATACTCATTTAGGAACCGGCAATTTTGTAAAGCTGAGCATAAGTTCCTTTTCATTCCTGTTGGCTTCACCAAGTGGAACATCAAGTTTTCACCTATAGCAAAAGACCAAACTAGCTGTATAGTCCTGGATACTGGAAAAGAAATTACCCTAGCTTTCCTAGCACTTAACGATTTTGTGAGGAGTCCGTGTTTAGTACAGTGCCTGGCGCATAGTAAGCCCTAGTAAACGTTAAATATTGTTATTATTAGCATTTCATAAAACCTGAGAAATACAGAGCTGAGCTGAGCTCATTCCCTGTTACTCAGAAGTAATACCTACATGGAAATAGTATCCCAAGTTGATGAATGTTGTAGGAATTACTGGTTTAGAGTGTTCAAGTTCGGCATCTAGCCTGCTAGTTGAAATTTCACTGTATTCCTGGATGCACTGAGTCATTTGAAAATGGGCCGACTTCGGCCCCCAATGAAACAAGGCTGCAAGTATTTGCTAACTGGAGATGAAAAGTGTAAAGGTGATGTTTGGCCACTCACTGAACCTTACCCCGTGATATCTTCTGGAACATTCCAGGGCTTTGGTTTGATGAACTTTTTAAGCTTGAAATTAAAAGTCCTTTGACAGACTGCACCCCGAGAATTAAAGTTAACTGTATTCTTTTGCTGTGCGATCACAGAGGGTTTTCTGTGTTCCTTAAGAGAGGAGGAAGGACCGCTTGAATTTAAACATTCCCTTAGGAAATTCCTTTACTGCCCCCTGCTGGCCAGAGTGGGCTTTTACAGGCTGGTTACCTCTCCTAGTCTATCATCTAAAGGTTAGTTACAAAAACCTCTGGGAGGGTGAGGCAGGAATTTAGCAATATCCTGTCAAAATAAAATGGTCTAGGGAGGTAGCTCAGCACAAAGGTCTGGGCACAATCCCCAGTACAAAAAAAAAAAAAATTTCCATTTCTTGGTCCCACCTCCCTAGGAGAACCAATCAAGGCCCCCAGACAGGGATTTGGGCCTCTTTCAGAACAGCTCCCAGAGAATGCTTGTGGGCCTGTGCTTTCACAAATCACTTAAATATCAGTCTGCTGTCTGTCCTACTGGGATTCAGCCTCCCATACTTTGCTAGTGGATTTAAAGTTTTATCCCCTGCCCCAGGCTGGCACAGCTCTGGCCAGATGGTGGTTGTGGGCCATGGGGAGCTTTTGGAGTCCGGTGTCTTTTTCAGATTCCTTTGGTTTCTCTTCAGCTGATCAGCAGTCTTAGAATGCTATGGATGTAATGATCAGAATTCACCTTCAGACCCTCACTCTGTGCTCCAGATTTTGTGCTGCCTTGAGGCTGCCCCCCAACCCTGACCCACAGTGGGGAAGTCCATGCTTGTCCGGTGGTCAGGAACAGTGTCTGTGAAGCGGGCAGGGCAGCGGGCACACAGAGCATGGGGGTGACCGGGGGCAGCAGGTCAGGGTCTCGGGATGGCCCCGTCACATCCCCCGGCGCTGAGATGGAGCAGATGCAGCACATCCTGCTCACTGACCTGCCAGGGTGTTCACGAGACGATAGAGGAACAGTTGATGCCAAAGGAGGTGGTGATGTCCCTTCTGCTGGAACTGCCGTTACGGTCTTGACGTTGTTAATAGCCTTCTGTGTCTGTGTCTTCAAAACAAATCCTGGTACAGCCGTTTTCTACTGTTTACGTCTGGGGTTCGGTCCTGCGGGATTCTGCCAATAAGGTGTCGCTGTCCACATGTACTGTACTGGCATAGAGAGCACTGCTTTGTTTTCCACTGTTGTAGAGAAAACTAGGGAGAACTTTATTTTTCAATAAACTTTTCTGTGTGACAGGCGGAAGTGATTTTTGGGCGGCTGGCTGAGTTCAGCGTCACCGGCAGAACAGAGCGGGGCTGCGGCCCAGCTGCATCTCATGCTTTGACAACACACTTGAGAAAGCGGATCAGACAGTGAAGTTAAGGAGAGGGGAGGAGAGGTTTTACTACCGAGCGTTTTATCCCCTACCTTACATGCACCAATGCGCCATTCAGAGCGCTCCCTGCCCTTTGTGCAGGTGGTTGGAAGCTGAATTAGAAAGTGAGATGCTAGACTTTTTTTTTTTTTGAGATACTGCCTGCAGCAAACATTTAAAAAATCTTTAAGAACAGGCTGGTATCATGGCCCTAAGAAGGCTAACAGAACACCAGAACCCGTTAGACCTGGAACAGTCTCTCCCTGGGGAAAGAAAAAGCATTTACAAGAACCTGCAGCTGCTGTGGCTTGACCCTCAGCCCCAGAGGACTTCCTGGGGGCTGCCCACCACAGATGGGCCACGAAGTTCACATAACATGTTTGGTGAGACAAAAGTTCTAAAAAAGGCGACCGAGAAATGCCGAGTGCCTCTGGGGGAAGTTACTTCATGGTTGTGCCCCCGCTCCTGTACAATGTATATTAAATATAGCGAGAAACCCTGCAGAAAAGAAACCCAAACATTCAGCCTTCTCTGCGCATGTGCAGCATGTTACTATCTCATGGAAGGCTCGCTGGAGTAGCCACACTGAAAGCATCCTTGACTTTGAGTAACAGTATAGACTGTGCTCACTGACCTGCCTAGGACAAGTTTGGATTGTGCAATGTTTGCATATGCATGAGCTATCTGGATTTGTTTCAGTATACGTATACACGTAGTCTGACATGGCTACACACAGCATCTGTCTCACGTAAACGTTCCACCGTACCTATGCACAGTATCTTTAGTTGCACCTGTGTTGTGACATCTATCACATGACATCAGATGTGAGATTTCGCACTTGGGGCATCCTGTTGGCTCCCAGAAAGCATTCTTGGATCTCAGGGATGCCCAAGCTGTGCTTCCCATAGCCAGCTGGAGATGGGTAGGGCAGAGAGTGTGACCACCTCCCTGTTCCAGGCAAGGTCGGCCTCCCACGGCCTCCAGCTCCCCCTAATAAATGTGTCAGCGGGAGCTACTGAGACCGAGAGGCCCATTTCCACAGTCCGGCATCTTGGCTTCCACCCCCACCCCCAGGCACAAGCAACCCCTTCCAAGTTATCCTGCACCTGTCATGGAGGACCTGGCCATGACAAGGACGGTAAAGACATCAGGCCATGTGTTGCCGCCGCACCGTGACATCCCTCAAAAGATGACCTCCCCATACCATACAAAACAGGTAAAGGTCTTTATTGTCCAGACACTGCTGCCCGGGCAGGCAGCACTGTGAGAGGTACAGAACGTTGCAGGGCAGGAGGACATGTCTACGGAATCTACACCTAACGTGACATCAGTGAGAACGTCTCGTTCCTTACAGAGGAGTAAACCATCTCACAGACTGTAATGTACCATTACCACTTACCACAGCATATAGATATATGCATATACGGATTATATCATTTATTACAAATAAACTGTAGTTTCATATCTCTCAAAAATGGATCCTGTTTTTACATGGATGTGCAAGTTCTGGACATATGAGAAAGGGTTATGTGCTTATTTAGCTCGTCCATGCAAAGCTCGTGTGTATCACTAAGTACTTTAAAAAATAGAATGGTCTCCTTTTGAACAAATCTGTTTAGGTTTAGGATTAGTAAAACAGTATGAAACTAATGAAGTATATTGATAGAAATCAGGAAGGAAACACTGATGGTTTGGGCTTTGTATAGGGATGAGTGACAAAAGGGCATGGTCTTCCCTTAAAATCTGCCAGGAGAGACTTTGGAACTAGGTGGTGGCGGGGGCCACACACACTTACAGAGAGGAGGGCTGTCAGTTGCTATCCATTTCAGACTCAGAGCACCACGGATGGGCTCTTTCCCAACCCACAAGAACGCCTTTACTCCACAATATAGAAAACGTCAGTTCCGGCTCCAGATGGGGGAGCGGGTCCCCTTCTCTGAGCATTGTCGTAGTGTATGTGACGGATGTGGGGCAGATCCACGCCTGGGCAGACCTTGGCCCGTGATGACAAACTGTATGAAAGAAAACTTCCAAAAAAGAAACTGGATGTTCAGTTAAATGTTGGCACCGTCCGCCTACATGGAAACCTCTGGTCACTTTGACAATCTTCATGCAGATGGGGACCATGCTGGCCCCTTGGTCACCTTCATTCAAACATCTCGTAGTGACGCGTCTGCCTTACCCTTGGCACCATGTCGATGAGGAGCCTGCAGAGAGGAAGACAGAGATGGTCACCTCCACACCGGACCCTCTGTGCCTCTGGGGCTCAAAGAAGCGCGAGGAAACTTAACATTTCATCATGCACCGGCTCTAAAACACCCTTTAAAGTAGCATACAGTTCAGTCAGGCTTTTGTGTAATGATCCCCACTACCCTAATTCAAGAACATTTTGTCATCCCATAAAGACAACCCCTGCCCACTGGCAGTGAGTCTCCATTCTCCCCTCCACACCTGCTACCCCAGCAACCAAGAATCTACCTTTTGTCTCTAAGGAGCTGCCTATACTGGATATTCCATACAAAGGCGATCTTAGAATATGTGGGCACCTTTATGTGTTTTCTCCCGCCTGGCATAATGTTTGAGGTTCATCCACACTGCAGTGTGCATGGGTACCTAGCTCCTTTTGATGGCCGAGCAAGCCCACTGTATACACCTACATTTACCCACTCATCGGCCAAGAGAAGGTTACTGCTTGGCCTGCTGTGAACGCTGATGGGCGAGCTCAGGCATGGGTTACATGCCAAGGAGCAGAACTGCTGCACCCAATGGTGCCTCCATATTTCACATCTGAGGAACCGCCAAGTTCTTTTTCAAAGCAGAAGCACCACGTTCGTTCCCACCAGCACTGGAGCGGTTCTAATCGCTCCGCATCCTCACCAACTTGTAACTGTCCCTGGCTTTGAGTATAGAACCATAGTAGTGGAAAATTGGAAACATTGTAACATAAAGTCAGGGTCCAGCTTCTTGTCCCATGGAACTGCTTGCCCTTCCTACCTATAGAATCACCCACATGTGGCAAGAGGAGCTTCAGAGTGAGGAAGCCATACAGAGATGCTTGCTAGCCAGAGACATCATGGGAACAGCCAGTGTGCAGAAAGAGGAGGACGCTTGTCCAGGTCAGAGTGGCTAAAGGGAGGACCACTTGGTGTGAAGACATCAGGCAAAAATAAAAGAATCCCTTTTGATGAGAGGCTTAAGGCTTTTGTGCCACAAGAGTCTGCCTAACTTATGAGACAGCTACAAGGACAAATGAGCCTCGCTGCAGCCAGGGGAGGTGGTCTGCAGTCATCTGACATAGATTAGGCATAGACAGAAAGGGACAGGAGGGCCGAGGATATAGCTCAGCGGCACAGCGCCTGCCTGGCAAGCATGAGGTCCTGAGTTCGATTCCCGGTACCCAAAAAAAATAGGGGCACAGGAACAAGATAGGACTCTGAGGATCCTGATGTCATTTTCTAGCTAGAGGAGGTGGCAGAAAGAGCAGCACTCCTGGCCACCAGCAAAGCAAAGATAAAAGCAGGAACATACTTGACCCCGTAGGCAAATATGGTGAGGCCAATCAGCACCCCGATGCTGCCGTCCAGGTACCAGACCGCCGAGTTGTGCTTGAACACTTCCGCGCTCAGGAGAATGGAGAAGCCCATCACACCGCCCACGAGGGAGTTAAAGCCTGCGGAAAAAGCAGAGAGATGCCAGCTGGCAGGGCCAGGCCATCTTTATTAGCCTCCGTGTTCTGGAGCATGTGCCAGAGAAAGGGGTCTGGAAGACTCCTGGTCCATGATAACCACAACCCGAGGCACGTACATGGCTCGTCAGCCTCGGTCTCAATGTCACCAGGGGCCTCCCTAGGCAGCCATCACCCCCCCATCCATCTCCATCTCTTCACTGCTGTATTTCTTTTCCAAGTCCTTGTTCCCGAGTGACAGAGTGTGTGTGTGCGGTTCATTGTTGGTCTTCCTTCTGCCTCCCTAAAATGCAAAGCTGATGAGGAGCAGGAGCTTGGTTTCTTGTTAAAGCCCCAGAGCCCACAATAGTGCCTGGCATACAGTGGACATTCAAGTCCTTGGTGATGTAAATCTACTGAATGTCTGCTGGGCCAGCTCCCAAACTGGGTGTTTTAGTTGCACATCGACCTTCTCAATGCTAGACAGCAGATCACCATCCTCATTGTTCCGATAGAAAAACTAAGCTGCACACAGGGAGGTTAACTAAATTAACCAGGTTAGCTGGAGAGGAGCCGGGCTGGGGTTCCACCGGGCCCTGTGCCCATTCCCTCTGTGCTTTCCTCTACTAAGGATTTTCCCCCTTGCTCCAGAAAAGCAGTGCACAGTTTTAATTTAGCTCCACTGCTGGAAAAACAGCAATAAAAGCAGAAGTAGAGCTAATATATATTGATCACCATCTCCTTTCACCTGTCATGTCCTCTGGCTCCCACAGCTTACACATCACACTTGTGTTTCACCTGTGAGTTTCAAGGGCCACATGGGAAGGGAATGGCATTGGGGTCTCCCTGCAATGTGAGTCAAACATTGTCCCTTGCTTCAGCATCGTGGGGTCCCCCAAGAGGACCTCCGTGTCCACACAGGGCCAGTCACCTCTCAATACCTCATTCTGGGGTCAACTCGCTCTGTGTAACAGTGCCAGGTTCTGGCTGAATTCAAAAGCCTACTCTGGCTAAAAGCAAGAATATGGAAATCACCCTAAAACACGTGCTCCAGTTTGTACTCCCAAGCGAGCATCTGAGTGAAGAGTAGGAATGACATAAGCAAAGCCAGGCTCAGAACCAGGCTCAGCAGCCCCAAGGACGGGACCCTATAGGCCTCTCCCCACTAACAAGCACAGGATGAACCCAAGGCCTGCAAGGGCATCTCACAGCCAGGCCTGTGACACTTGGTCATGGACTTACCCTCACCCCCTCCGCTCCAAGTTTGGACAAGAATATTTCATCATGTCAGCACCAAAGCCACTAGTCATTGGCAACCTCTCTGGTCTTCTGTGTTCACGTAAGAGACAACCTCTGCAAACCCACCCACCTCCCTCTTTCCCAGACCTTCCCCTCTAGGACATACCCTACATTACCATCCATACAGTGCAAGCCCTTCCTTGACCCTGCCTTCCCCTCCACAACCCCCATACACTGTTGTCCCACACAGAGCCCTCTGAAGAGTTGTCCTCCCAAGCTGTCTTCGCCTTCATTCTGCCCATTCTGCTCAGGTTCCCCCTCCGCTAAACCCTTCCTGGGCTCATCCGCGACTGTGTCACGTGCATGTGTGGTTCTCCTCCTTCCTAGGGACTCCAGCCTTGCTCACTCCTGGCATTCCTCCTTCCTCTCCAGCAATTCCTCCCCAGCGCCCTTTGCTGGCTGCCCCTCCACATCATCCTGGTGGCCTGGGCTCAGCCCTCCCAAGCGCCCCTCTATGCACACGCTCCTCCCAGTGAGCCAGTGTCTCGCAAATGCCTGTGCTTTATCCTGACCTGTCTCCTCACATATGGAACACGCCCTGACTCACATGTGGAAAGTGCACAAAGCCGAGTTGTCCCCTGCCACTAAACCCCTCACCCTCCAGTCACCCAAACCTCTGACCCCCTCGGCTTCTCTCACACCCACAATGCAGTCTGTCAGTAACCCTTGCCACCTGCCATGGTCACAAATCAGTCTCATCACTCGCTTCTCAACAGCCCCACTGGCCCAACCCATACAAGCCACCCAGAATTCACTTACACCCGTTCCCAGTGTCTTCACCAGCTTCCCCGGCAGCCTCCAACCTATGCCCCGACAGCAGCCAGAGTGCCAGCATGACCTTCTGAAAATGGACAACCCAAACCCCCAGTAGAAAAGTCCTATCACTGTTCCCACTCCCACTGAAATTCTTCACGCTGCTGCACCAGCCCCTCCTGCCCCGCCCCAAATGGCCTTGGAACTTCACAGGACCCTCCACCTTGGGCCTGAGCCCTAAAGCGCTTTCTGCCTCCTCACACCCCACGCCTCATCCCCACCACTCCTTCATTTTCCCCAATGTCTCTTCTCCACCTGACATTGCTATTTGGGCCATTTTCTTT
>NW_004955440.1:2011110-2028880 GCF_000276665.1 Chinchilla lanigera
TTTTTTTTGGTTTTTCTCCGGTACCGGGAACCGAACTCACGACCTTGCGCTTGCCAGGCAGGCGCTTTGCCGCTGAGCTAAATCCCCAGCCCTGGGCCATTTTCTTTCTACTATCTTTCTTTCCCACTAGAAACTGAAGCCTAAACACAGGAGCATTTCCTTTCCTTGCTGTCTTCCAAGCCCCAGAACAGTGCTAGCGTTTATCAGGGACACAAATGATTGTCGCATTCATTAGTGAATTAGCAGATGGAGAGGAGGGGGAAGGACCCACGTGGGGCATGGCCTTGGCTCCGTCACCCCCGGAGAGGGAGCTCCCCGCTTCGGAACTGTTAAGGAGCCCTGACACAATGGTGTTTTTAGAAGAGGCGGAGAGCCTGAGGTTCCCCAGGCAGCCACTAGATGGCCGCTCAGCTCCACCAAGTCACCAGAGGGTACCTGCCAGCCCCACCTAAGCACCTGAGGCACGTTGGCCTCCTTCACCTGCGTCTTCTGGAAGAGCGGGGGTCCTATCTGATCACATGACAAAGGCTGACTCATTTCAGCTCCACTTCTTGTGAGCCTGCATGAGAACGCGCATGCAGCCCTCGGCTGCGCTGCCGCGCACCCCAGCACGGTGTAGCTTTCCCACTCAGTCACCCGGCAGGAAGAACCCAAGCACCAAGCCTGCTCCCCACCAACCCCCACACCAAGGGCAGCACACCAGGCTCCGGCAGTCCCTTGCACGAGCTGGTCCCTGTCCCCTCAGCTAAAACCACGGAGCAGTCCTAACCGGGCCTGTTTGTGGGTCAACAACATACAGGGACCAGGGACATTCTGACTGGAGGCCCCTCCAGTCTGGCCTTAACAACTAGATTAGAATCTGTATAGTTAGGTGTGTTGATTTTATGCAGGATCTTCTGTTTTTCGTATACTTCAAAAATCAGCATAGATTCTCTGGGTATTTTAGACATGGAAAGGAGCAGAACAGTCCTGACAGACCCATCACAGAAGGGTCTTCTGCTTGCCCCAGTTGACCCTGTGGACAGAACTGAGACTGGGTCCTGGACCCCTGTTCAGAGTATCCCCCAGCATGGTATTCTGTTGCACAACACACATGCGCTCATGCGCGCACACACACACACACAGACATGCACACACTTTTTGCACAGCAGGGGACAGAACCTAGGATCTCATGCTTTCTAGCAAAGTGCTACACCACTGAGCTACACCCCGTCCTCCATTATACTCTAAATAACACAGAGCAAGTCTCATCCTACTCTTGAGTGCAGTATGTATGTTGACTAAATATCTAAAGCAACAAAATCAAACTAGACAAAAATCTGCGTACCATAAAGTGAGCAATAGTGGCAAAAGCGCCTGCCTGGCAAGCACAAGGTCGTGAGTTCAGTTCCTGGTACCGGAGAAAAACCAAAACAAAACAAAACAAAAAAAACCATAAAGTGAGCAAATTTGAAATCTGTCACCCATACCGTCTGTCCCCTTTCCCTGACCTGCTTCCTACCTTTAAGGACACACCCCTGAGAAAAGGCAGGGCACACTCACCGTGACCCAGCTCCCACAGGGCTCCAGCTACCTGTGACTGGCAAGGGCCTCCCTTCCTCCTCCCTCCTTCCCTCCCACAGGAGCAGCAGTTTGCTGAACCCACTTCCTTGCACAGAGAAGGCACTTAGCTCAGCTCAGGACAGGGCAGGGCAGCATCCCCCACCGCTGGGCTCCAGAGTCAGCCCCTTAGAGAACCCCCAACATGATTGATAGCCACGGTAACTCCCTACCCTGCCCACCTCCAAAGGGAGGGAGGGACCAGGGCAGATAATTACAGATTGCTTCCTCCTTCTGCTGATCAATGAATGAGGAAACACCCCAGACAACACAATTAGCGGGAGGCTGTAATTACTGCCTTGTATTTACTGAGACATGCCCACTCCCAGAAGCAGGGGCCCCCTAAGGGTAACAGGCCAGGCAAGGGGCTGCCCTCCTCCTGGATGCAGCACCTCTCTCTCCATCAAAACCCTGCAGCTATTCACCCCAGAGCCCTGCATGTTTTATGAGTCTCCCACCCTTCTCTCCAGCCCATCTCTCTCCACTCACTTTTCTTTATAATTTCCCCTCCTTCCTGGCTGAAGAGTATGGTGGAAATACTGCTTCAGTGTATATGGTTTTATGGGTGAAAATCAAAGTCAGAAGATATTTTATTAGAGAAAGCTAAGTAGCATTTGGTCCTTCTCTGTGCCCATATAAAACGGTGGGAAGCTGGAAGTCCAGTGACTTTGCCTGAACTGAAATTTGCACATGGAATAGCTATAACATTAAGGAAAAACCACCAGCCAAGGCAAAAGGACTACAGTGGAGGGTGGGGGGCACCCCATGGTCGCAGGCAGGTCTAATATTGGGTCTGACTCAAGCTTCTGCATCTTGACCGCAGTCAGCTGCTACACACAGACACCAGCCAGACCGCTGCAAGCAGAGGGGCAAAGGGACTGACTGGCACATGGAAAAGAGGCCCCCAAGCTGCCCCCTACCCCAGGCACTCAGAAAGCTGTCTGCCTGTACTGTTCATAAGAACAGGGAGAAAAAAGACAAAGCACATGGCTCCAACAAGGCAGGGCCCTACAGACCTGGTCCAGGTCCGTTATATAAAGGAACCTCAAAGGCAGCTGGAAAATCCAATCTCAAAGCAGCGGGCTCCTGCAGGAGCTGCAGAACACAGCAGGGTCAACCTTCCTGGGCCACACTGCGCCTGGCCCCTGGGGGTGGCCGTGGAGGCAGCACCAGACCTCAGAATGCACCACACGATGGGACACTGCTATGAAACGCCCACTCCTGGGCCCCACGCATTCCCTTGGGATCAGAGTCTTCAAAGGGGAGGCCCAGGAACCTGTCTTTAACCAACACCTCAGCACCTCCACCACCAGGCAGTTTAATGCTGCCACACTGGTGGTAGGAGTCAGCTGGGTAGGACCTGGGGTCCCCCACTCTTACGGTCTACTCCATCAAGTCAGACCACCCCACTTCTTCAGGCCTTCCAAAGGAACCGCCACCTGCACCCCTCTGCACAGGCGATGCCCTTGCCAAGGCAGCTGGGGCCACACAGTGGGACCCTCTCTTGCCTTCAGGAGACAGCGCTGCACACAAGACTGGGAAGTGGGGAGCTGGCAGTGCGGACAGGGACTGGACGGATTCTCAGACCGGAGCTCAGTCCCTGGTGGCAAACATTGTGACCTCATGTCCCTGGATTCCGCTGTGTAAAGCCCAGCTCCACACCTAATGAGGCATCAGTGTGGCCAGAAAGAGGGGTCAGAGCCACCACCCTGATGCATTTTTCCATGTGAAAGAACTCTGAGGGGTAGGGAGGAGGAAGGCTTTCTTTACTTGAAAGAAAGTAGGGAAGCAGGCCAAGAAAGGGAGGGGGACGGAGGGGAGAGGTAGAAGGGGCAAGGGAGGAGGGAAAGAAAAGCAGTCAGTCCAGTGATTTGTGCTCTAGTCAGTAGAGATACACCCCAAGCCTGTACCTTGACCTGCCACTACTTTACTACAAGTCCCTAGACTGCCCATCTCAGAAATGAATGCAAATAAAATGGGCAGAGGTCTGTTTGTCAAATCTCATTTCTGTCAACACTAGTTTGGGGCCCAAGTGCGTGTCACCTGCAGTCACAAACCTTATTCCCTGTCACCGCAAAGGGCCACACAGGAAGATACTCCTGACCCACACAAAGGCTTTCCTAGCTGATTTGGGCTTTAGGCAGAGAATTCATGGATACCTTCCCCAGCCCAGGCGCCTGGACATTGCAACCTGAGCCCCTGCATGAGCAGCTCACTAGCTGGAGGGAAAGAGAGCACGCAGAATTGACAGAGGAAAATCTGAACACTCCAAGACAAAATTTACTTTTTACCTGGAACCATTCGGCCTAAGAGTCTGGGAAGCCCTTGTGTTTTACGATTAAGAGGCTGGGAGTCCCGAGCCTCCCAGTTAGGTCAGGATACAGGGGATTCACAAAGAGTTTATTAAATTCTTGGGGCATGAGATGGCTGTGCTGTTATAGGAGCCCAGAGAATCATGAACACCATGTGGAGGAGGAGATAGGGTAAATGGGTTCTAAACTGTTCAGTTCTCCTGCAAGATAAGCAGCTACGAAGTGACCCGGATGGCATCTTCCCTCACCAAGGGCTCAGCCCCAGAGATCAGGCACACTGGCCTTACTCACCGTCTGTTATAAGGGCTCTGCTGGTCAGAACCTTCCCCAGCATGAACTTCAGCACAGCCAGGATGCTGCACAGGATCCCGCTTAAAATGGAAACACTGAACAGGAAATCATCCTAGAAGAGAAAATTCCAGATCTCACCAGTTTGCCTCCTGCAGCTGTAGTTCAGGTACAGTGGCCTGTGAACCACTTGCCTTAAAGATCTGCTTTGTTTCCCCAGTGTAAGAGTAGTTAGTCAGGTATTCTGCCCCTGCTGCTTTGTTTCCCCAGTGTAAGAGTAGTTAGTCAGGTATTCTGCCCCCAGGTGCCCAGGTGCGGGTGTGCCGAACACTTTCATAGGTCTATTAACTCTCTCACTGAGGTTTAGAAAAGACGTTCAAGCAGATATTCAGACTTATATTTATTTAGAAACCCATTATGTATTTCTTTTCCTATGGGAGATTCACCTTCCCACTGTTCTGCTGAAATGAATGGCAACCACTGATCAATAACAGAGCTGGTCAGAATGCTAAAAATGGAGTCTGAGTAGAGTTTTTCATGGGAAATTCACAAACCAGGTGATGGACAATTCTCAAATCCATCACTGGCCTCAGAACCCTTTAACACGGAGTCCACTGAATTAGCCACAAGGTCAGTATGGCCAGAGCTACTTAAAATCCTTTTTCCTTCAAGGCACACAATTTAAAGTTCAAATACAGCCTTCAGTGCCTCTTAGATGCCTGAGAAAAATGGCATCTAAAAATACAGTCTGCGACTGACGTTATCTTAACACCTCTGATCCTTACGTTTGCAAGCAAATGAGTGAGTCACACATGCAAGGCAGTGTTCTTTCCTGACATCAGGCCCATGAGCTTTCTGCCTTCAGCTCCCATGAGACACAGCCTCCAGGTTCTCCAGAATTAAAATGCCACTTCCAGCAGAAATCTGATACAGCATCAAACATCCGCAGAGAAATAGGATTCTCCGTAAGCATTTTGCTAATAAATTCACTAACTTAATGACAGAAGCTGAGAAGGCGACAGCCTGTTTTCCTGGGCTCAGAACTGAACAAAGTCATCTGAAAAATCACTTCACTGGAAAAAGGCTATCTGTATAGCATCAAAGCATCTCCCCCAAAATATAGGTACATGGCTTGGTAGTTTTCACAACGAATGTTCACAAATTCTTTGCTACTCCTTGCCCCAGGACGTGAGAATCCACCCCGCACCGCACCACCTACCCTTGGGCACAGGCCAGACTTGGTGACACAAATATAGCAAATAAGGAGTAGAAAGGGAAAAAGAGCAACTTTCCAGTGGAGAAACCTAGTGGACATCGCCTTACCAAGTGACCAAGGTTAACATCATGGTTGGTTAGTTGTGCCCTGGGATGTAATGTGCCAAGAAGGGCACTATGCCTCCATGGTGTTCTACCCAAAAACCCACAGCCTCTGCTGAACTGTGAAAATCCATGAAATACACCCAAACCAAGGGATAGTTTATAAAATACGTGGCCCTCCTCAGATGTGTCAAGGTTATGAATGATAAGGAACAACCAACAAACTGTCACAGACTGGGTCCAGGAACAGAAAGAGGTCCTCAGTGGACAGATAGGAATATTGGTACTGACTCTATTACTTTCTTATTATCACTACCTCTATAACTTCTATGACTTCTCCTTCTATAACTCTAAAGTCATTTCAAATTCATACTTTTTAAATAAATAATTGCCTCATGGAAGTTTCACCTCCTAAGATTATCAGTAAGGACTGAGACAAACCTGGTCTCTTAGCAAATGCTGAGTCCCTCCCGAGCAGAAGGGGATGTTACAAAGGCCACCACAAAGGGGCAGGAAGCCAAAAACCCTTACATCAGAACTCCCTCGGTGAAAGGACTCAGCCTAATTACAGTGGATGGCACTCACAGAAAATAATGTGTGCATGATGCCACGGCCTGAAGGCCTGTGCCCCCTAAGATTTATAGACTGAACCCTAATCCAATGTGATGGTATTTAGAGGTATGGCATTTGAAAGGCGAACAGGGCGTAAAAGTGGAGCCCTTATGAATAGGTTCAGTGACCTTCCTTATAAGAGAAACCTGGACATCTCCCTTGCCCTCTCCTCATGGACACACTCAGCAGGATGGCATCATCCATGAACCAGGAAGCAGACTCATCAGACACAGAATCTGTTGGTTCTTGACCTTGAACTTCAACCCTCTGAAACTATTAAAAAAAATTGCTGTTGTTTATAAGCCACTCAGTCTATGGTATTTAGTTATAGTAGCCAGACTAAACTAGGACACAGTATTCAGGAATCACATATCAGCTAGTCCCGGGTGCTGACGGAACTCAGAAGCACAGGTTGGCAGACAGAGACTGTCAGTTTAGAAAAATACTTTCAAGCCTTTCTGGGTCCACTTAATCTCCCTGCTTCCAACAACCTCATCCCTGAATTTCTAGAGGTGAAGAAAGTATGTGCTTGCCCCATAGAGGATCCAGGATCTGGAGGGGAGGGGGCCCTTCCATTCCCCACCCCCAAGCAGCCCCCATGGCTGCGTCCATCCTTCCTCGAGCTGCCACCCAGGGAGCTCACAGCTGATCGGGGCCTGGCTTTCTGTGGCTCAGAGATGGATCCAGCAGACCTCTGCTCAGTTCTCAACTTCCCCTCGCTGGGAAAACGAACTTGAACTATTGAGTCTCACTTCTCTCTGCTGTAAGCAGGACTCCTGTAGTCCCTGCCAAGCCACTGAGCTGACTAAAAAGGCAGCCATCATTGTTAAAGGGCCCAAACACATTAAGTACAAGCTTACTGCACACAATGGCCAAATTCAGTGCTCACGGGAAGCCCAAAGTAGTGAAGATAGTCCTACAAAATGAACATAGGACAATTATTACCTGGGAGAAAGTGTGCATGGTGAAATGAACAGCGATGTCAGAAAGACTAGGGTTGGGGTCTGCAATGGTTATAGAGAGGGCAGGGTGTTTGGACCCTTCCCTCTCCTGAGAAGCCCTCCATGGGTTGGTAGCTCCAAGGGCCACTCCTGGAGTGCAGGGGGCAGGTTCTTGATGTAATGAAGTGGAAGTGCTGGGCAGCAATTAAAGGCACCACAGCGAATGCTACATAACAGCCACGTGACTCTGGGCACGTCACTTAGTTCTTTCTCTCCTATTCCGCTCCCCTCTCTGCAAATGGTACCCATGGTGACCGTATACTGGGTGCACAGCACTCAGCTGCAACAAGTTTCCCAAAATTTCCTTCCTAAATGCTTCTGAGGCCACGCTGGCCCAGAGACAGCTGCGTGACATGTCGAAGGCAGAGGGAATGGAAGCAGTCGGTCATCGAAGGTCATGTGGGGCACAAGTACTACTGCAGCTTCAGGTTGTTTGTGCCAACTTGCAGGTCTACCTTGGCAGAAGGGAAGGAGACAGTCAGGCCAACCTCTCCCGCTGCCCCACAGCCCACCCTGTACCTTCCCCAAGTCCCAAGCCAGGCCTGGAAGCAGCTTTGTGGCACACAGTACCAACTTCTTCTGTGGGTCACCCATGAATTGGAGGCTGTGGCTTCAGTGAGAGTCTAAGCTCTCTTCACAGGCACTGGTTTGGGCTTGCACCCCTCTGCCAAGGTCCACTTCTTTCCTGAAGGAACTGGAACAGCCCTCTATGGATATCATCCCCAGCAACTGCCAGCATGTAAAGTCCCATTCCTGCAGCAAACCCTTTATTCTGTATCACGGATAGTGTTCCCGACATCTGACTGTACAAGGGTGTTTCAAAGGGCTTAATGAGGCTGGCCACAGAGAAATGCCATCTTAGTATTTCAAAGCTAAACTTTTTCAATGTAGAGAAACATTGTGTGTAAGGCAGGGTTTTTGTCTATGTAGTTTATTGCCAGCAAGCCTGTGAGAAAGCCAGGAAGTGCCTGGACCTAGGACACCAGCTGCTTAACAGTGTTCCCCACCCACAGCCTAGGGACTGTCCTAGGGGGCAAGGAGTCCTCTCTCCAAACTGTCTCATCGACTGCTAACATGAGTGGAATGTGAAGGACATGGGGTCATCAGCCTGATCAGGGAGCCAGTCTCTGCTAGGTAGAAACTTCTGCATGGAAGTCTTAACTCCTGATGTCATGGCGTCTGGAGATGGGGTCTTTGGGAGGGTAATGAGGCCCTCATAATGGGATTAGTGCCCTTATCAGAAGAAAACAGAAGAGATTTCTCTCACCTCCTTCCCTTCCTCTCCAACCGCACACACCTAGGGAGGGCATTTGTAACCCAAGCAAAGATTTTTCACCAGATACTGACTCTGCTGCCACCTTGATCTTGGACTTCCAGTCTCCAGAACTGAGAGGAATAAATTGCAGTTTAAACTACCTGGTCTATGGCATTTTGTTATGGCAGCACCAGCTAAGACAGTCTTCAGGTTTGAAAGAGGAAAGCATCTCTGAAAAAATTTCTTGCGGAAAGCCAGGCATGCAGCAGGCCATGGCTAACGACAGGAAACTGCAACCAGTGCAGGTCTGCACTACAGGATATTGTTTCAACGTGCAGCCACACCGGCCACCTCAGTCCTCACAGACTCGCTGCACAGGCATCTCAGAGATGCAGAAACAGACACAGAAAACTAAGTGATTCCCCCTCCCATGGTCACTCAGCTAATGGCAGGACCCGCAGTGACTCCCAAGTGTAAACTCTACTAGGGTGCCTTCCTATGGCCTTATGATCTCACATATCCTGAAACCAGGGACTGCAAGAGAACAGAAACACTGTTCCTTGTTAGGTATTCAGTTACCAGTACTCCGTCTCTACAATTTCCCACAGGTGAATCTTCATGGAACAATAGAAGATTAGAGCAAACAGGCTTGTTTGCCACTCATTCTGCTGAGGATAGATTCACATTAAAAGTGAACTCTACATAAATCATGTCCACAATGGCCAGCTTCTTTATGACCATGGCATGGCGAAAGTCTTTTATAACAAATTCAAAGCCATAACCAGTGATGTACTTGATGATATAAAAATTAAAACATGTGTAGGGGAGGAAGGTCACAATCAAATACAAAGTACAAAGTCATCATGAAGGGTTAATCTTAATGCATAAAGATCTCATACAAGTTCATAAGAAAAAGACCAACAAAACGTAGAAAGTGGATAAAGGAAATGGGAAAAAGAGAGTTTAAAATACAATGAATTTTAAACACATGAAAGACACTCCACCTCACTTGTAGAAGACATGAAAAGCCAAAAGTACAGTAAGATATCACTTTTACCTAACTCAAAGGACTATAAAGCTATGAGAAAACGGGCTCTCCAAACAATTATAGTGTCAGTGCAAAATGATTCTGCCTGTTTAGAGAACAGTTTGGCAATTTCTCTGGAAAGGAAAAATGTATCTATCTCTTGACCAGGCCATCTAGGTAAATTTTTCTTAATATTAACTTTTCTTAATACTACATTTTCTTAAAAATGTATCTATCACTTGACCAAGCCGTCTACCTAGGTAAATTTTTCTTAATACATGTGTGAAAATGATGGCACAAACAAAGGTATTCCCTGATAATGAGAAAATGAGAAAACCCAAAATTAAAGATGAAGATTCTAATACTTCTGAGTAACTGATGGAAGAAATCAACAGAAAATCATGTAAGCATAAAATCATAAGCATACAGAAGACTTTAAGAACAACACTATCAATCAGCTTCACCTCACACATATGGACCATCTTCCTTAGAAGAGCATGATGCACATTCTTTTCTGTATAACCAGAATAGTCATCAAGGGAGATTATGCTCTGGGTCAGATAGCAGATCAAAACCAGTAAAGAAAACCTGATGACAATGGGATTAAGCTAGAAATCAGTAACAGACTAGTATCTGTAATAACCTATTTGGAAGTTAAACAACAAAATGATATGTTATTTTTAAAGTTTCCAATTCAAAGAAGTTACCAAGAAAACTGTAAAATACTCTGAAGTAAAAGAAAATTTAAAAGCAGCATATTAAAAGCAATGTGATACAAGCCAGACACGGCAGCTCATAGAACTATTTCAGCTGTATGGAAGGCTGAGGCAGGATGATTACAAATTTGAGCCCAGCCTGGGCAACTTAGTGACTCAGTGAGACCCCTATCTCAAAAGGGGTGGGGAACTGGGGATATAGCTCAATGCAAAGGCCTTGGGCTCAATAGTTGAATTCCCAGTACCACCAAAAAGTGGGGGGTGGGGGCAGGCAACACCTTAAAGGAAAGCTTTTACTAAGTAAATAAGCTATAGTAAATAATTCATAAGAAAATATTTAAAAGACTTAAATGATTTAAGCATTCCCTTTAAGGAAGGAAGGAGGGGTTAAAAGTAAGTAAATGTAACCCCAAACTGAAAAGCAAAAAATCAATAAATAGGTATAGCTCAGCGGTATGGCATATGATTAGCATGGGCAAGGCTCTGAGTTTGATCCCCAGCACAAAAAGAGAAAGAAAGAAAGAAAGAAAGAAAGAAAGAAAGAAAGAAAGAAAGAAAGAAAGAAAGAAAGAAAGAAAATTGATAAAATAAAGAAAAACTAATACCAAAATATGGTACTATGTAAAGATCAATAATATTGGATAAATGTCTAAGGCTTATTTACGGAAAAAGAAACAGAACAAAAGTTACCAATATTAGAAATGAGAAAAGGCACATATCATCACAGATCAAATGGGATAAGAAAATAATATAACCAATTGTATGCTAATAAATTTGACAACTTTTATGGCTTGTCCCCCCTCACAGCCTCATGGTTTTCAAAGGTGGCTGGATCTAGGGTGTATGATTACTAAATTAGTCCACTGATTGGATTAGTATAGTTCGAGGGGTGGATAGTGGGAAGGCCTACCCTGAGTGTGATAGCCTAAAAGGGGTAAAAGGCGAGGCAGGCAGCAGCAGCTGCTGCTGCTTTCTGCCTTCTGCCTGCCATACCATGCACCATTTCTCCCCTGTAATACCTGTCTGGCATGCTACTCTGCCTTGGAGCCAGATGACTATGGAGTGAGATCACTACACACTGTGAGCCAAAATACACCTTTCCTCCTTTAACTTATAAGTTTCAGGTATTTTGTCTCAGCAATGAGAAAAGACAACTTTGATGAAATACACAAATCAAAGGTCATCCAAGAAATAGATCACCTGAAGAGTCCTACATCAATGGAAATCATTAAATTCATAATTAAAACCCTTCTCACAAAAACTCAAACCCAGCAGGCTCTATTGATGACTTCTATAAACATTTAATCATTTAAGGAAGTAATAATGCCAATTCTAAAAAAATTCTTCCAGGAAATAGATGATTAAATTTGTGTGTTTCTTAGCCTCTCAATCTATTGTATTCTCTTACAGCAGCCCCAGTGGTCTGTGGTAGTCCCCCAACCCACATTTCAAGGCATCTTAGAAGCCAGCTCAGCCCACTTTCAGTAGGCTTTCTTTCAGAGTGCATGTGACAGGAGCCAGTGATGAGTGTTGTGTCTTTTCTAAGAGCTACTAATACTCCTGACCCTCATGGAATAAATTTGTTTTAGAGGAGTTCCAAGAACATGACAGACCCTAGTGGTTCTATGGTCTTGCTAAGATGAATCCTGTCTCACCTAAGAAAACAGTCATGGAGGTACACACATACCTGTGGCTCTAGGTCTGATAACCAGATGAAAGAACATCCCTTCTCTCATGTATAAACATGAGGTGATCTCAAAACCATACAATGTTAGAAGTAGAAAAGGGCTTGGGGAGAATCTAATTCATGCTGCAGTAAGGAAACTCAGGCCTTGGAAAAGGAGGGTGGGGATGTCTCATCTCCACACAGGGCTAGACAGGACAGTGTCAAGAGCTGTGCTCCAAGTTCAAGGCTCCCAGCCACCCGCTGGCTCTCTCCCCAGAGGGATGACACTATCCACCCCTTCCAATTATCTAAGCCCAGGCTGGAATGTGGTAAAAGCCACAGGGCTAATTTTAGGATTCAAAGGCAATTAGTGGAGAGCTGACAAAAGCCAAGCTGGAGGAGAAGTCTTGCACTGACGTGTGATATCTGTTAGCTCCGGGTGCCTGGTCAACCAGTCCAGGGCCTCTGTCAGCTTTTCTCCTGGAACATGCAGGGGCCCTGTACTGCCTCACATAGAGCCCGGTGAGCGGTAAATCAGAGTCACTATAACCTGGTGTACTGCAACAGGAAAATGTCTTTTTCTGGTCTTCTCTGAAACCCAATGCCAACCAAGCCAAGTGGAGAGAGCTGATTCCTCTGCCCTCACCTCCTACAATTCCACCCATCTCTCCTTCTGCTTCAGCCACTTTAGCCTCCTCTTTGTCCCTCAAACATGACTGGCACACTCCTACTTCAGGGCCTTTGCAGCTGTTCCCTCTGCCTGGCAGTTGTACACCTTCACAGGCTCCATCATCTCTCTCTGCTCAATACCGCCTCCTCCATGAGGTGGTCCCTAATTGTAATCCTGCCTCAACCCCCAAGTTTTAAAATAGTACTTTTTTCATTCAACATATGTGTTTAGATTTAAATTTAAAATGAATGAAATTTAAAACCCAGTTCCTCATTTGATTAGTCAGAGTCACTAACTCATTTGATTAGTCACATTCAAGTGTTTAAGATGGCTTTTGGCTATTATAGCAGAGAGTACAGCTGTAGATCATGTCCATCATCACAGAAAGTTGTACTGGATGATGCTGATTTAGAAACAAACTAAATGTTCCCTGTGAGATAAAACAGGAATTACCTACAAGTGGTGCCGACAACTATAGGCCAGGAGCAGCTAGCAACGACCAGGTAAATGGTCAAAAGGAAGTAAACAAGGAGATGGGACCTTGGATTCAGCAAATCTCAGGGCTAAAATTCATCCTGAGCGACTAATGCCCTGCTTCCAATGTACATGTCTAAAGATTCAGCTTTTTGAAAATTATTATATATATATAGTTTTATTCAGACACAAATAATGTGTGTCATGGTTTAGACCTAACACGCCCCTCTTAAAAGCTCAAGTGTTCAAAGATGGGCTTTTGGAAGGTGGTAAGATCATAAGGGTTCTGACTTCATTAGTGGATTGACTGATGAGAGTTTAATTTGACAGAGGTGGTGGAAATGATGGCATTACTAGGAGGTGGGGCCTACTTAAAGGAAGTGGATTGTGTGACACGACCTTGGGGACCCTGACTCTTTTTCTCTCTTCCTGGACACTACAAGGTGAGAAGCTTTCCTTTGCCATGACTTTCCACCATGATGTCTCCGTCTTGCCACAGGTCCTCAGCAATGAACCTGCCAACCATAGACGGAAACCTCGGAAACCGTGAGCCACCATGAACCTTTCCATCATTAAGTTTTTTTTTTCAAAAAAGATATTAAGACACAGTGAGATAAGGCTAATTAATCCAATATACATAAAGACACAACTTTCAGAGCTTTGATTTGATTAGTTTTGTCAATGGTGAAACCCATATAATCACCCCAAAACAAAATACACAACACTCCTATTACCCTGGAAATTTCTTCATTCCCTTTCCCAGTTCCCTGTAACTTTCTGACTTTAATCACCAAAAATTAACTTTTTCTATTTGTGAATTTTATACAAATGGAATTATACAGCATTTGCATTTTAAATCAGACTTCTTTTATCTTTTTTTTTTTTTTTTAATCAGACTTCTTTTGTCAACATATTTTCTCAATTCATCCATGAGAGTGAAGATGTAAGCAGTTTGTCTTGTGTGGTCCTGGTGTCTTATTCTACTAATTTGATTCACAGGCCTCACCATGAAAAGTGTTTGTTTTTGTTTAATTTAATCTATGGGCCTCCTGCTGATACCAGGATTTACATTTAAGTTCCCAGGAGAGATGGGCAATTGCTGATGCAAGGAACAGAGAACAAAACAGATCTAATCTGCTTCCCCTACTTAGGAGCCCATCTGCCTCCATGACATGCACCTCAAGATCACAGTAAAATGAGTGGAGGTGGAAGATCTCCTCCAACAACCTCCATCAAGGTCTATGGCAGCTGAGAGGGCCAGTACAATCACAGAGCAAGATCTGGATTGCCAGGTTGTCTCTACACAACTCTGCACCTCTTCTAGCCAGCTCCCCACCATTCCCTCCAGTACCCCATGCACCAAATGGAGGCTGTGAGTTAACATCTGTAAACCCAATTCCATCTTCTGATTCTCACTTTTGTATAAAATAAGCAATTCTTGCTTCTCACTGGCCATCACCTTGTAGCAGTTCCTAACACAGGGACACTGAGGCCCTCTGTTCCTCCTTCCCACCACTCCCGTCTTCCCATACAGCCTCTCCTCAAAGCATCTGTATTCAGGGCACTGCTCACGGGAAAACCTGGTGTATAAATAACATTTCTTTCCGCAGTACCAGGTGTCACCTGTGATGCTGAGCTTATTCCTTATCGGAGGTGACACCAGCAGTTAAAATTCTAAGTCACAGTGAACTTCAGCTACTAACACCAGACAGAGGCCAGGTCTGCAGACCACCTCCCGCCCTTCCCCACAGACCTTTGCCTCCCCTTTCATAAGATGCAAGGCAGCAAGGGGGTATGTGGAAGCTCACTTGCTTATGCCTGCAAAAAGGCGTCCTTTGCCTTCCTAATGAGGACAAATTCCAAACCATTCTGACACTACATGTGTTCGAGTGTCACCCAGGGAAATGCTAGTGCTGGCTGAATAATAAATGAATATCGATTTATGGCCCCAGGTGAAATTAAAGCAGTCAGTCTTGCCCTCAAAACTTTTCATCACCACCCTCCCCCAATCCCAGCTGATGAGAAAAGCTGGCAGATGTGGAGGAAATTACACCAAGCACAAGCCCTCAAGTTCCCCTGGTTATTAAATTATATTGACAGATTGCCAGGGATTCATATTCAATGGCTTCACAATTTTTGAATTAGCATCAGACCACTTGGATGTCAGGGATGTCAACTGTTGATGTTCAGATAGGCAGATAGGCAGTCACTGGATGCTGGGGTCACCGGAGGTCTACAGGCAGATGGACAGCCCGGGTCATGCTGTGAAGGGAAGGGAGTAGATGCCAGCTCCCCAGACACCATGAAGCTGAGGATGATGGTAGGGCCCAGGAAGCCACCCACAAGCGTGTCACAGCTGAGGTGCCACGACTTCTCAGGGACAAAACAGGCACTTTCAGGTACTTGGCTGCTCCTCCAAGATGCAGACTGGCTTCTGTTAAGTGAGACATCAGACTGATGCTTTCTGATGCAAGACAAAGAATCCAAGAGCCTCTGGGACAAGCACTGATCGCTGAGCTTCTCTGTGGAATGTGAGATGAGTTACCCTGGCTAGGAGCATACTTTCCCCTCAGTGACCATGAGGCATTTAATGGGTTCCCCAAAACCAGGATGAAGCACCCCATTCCCTCTGCAAACCCCTCACAGCATGGAGGCACTGCAGCCCCTGAATAACTCGGTTCTGCAACAGGAATAAGGCCTCCTGGCTGCTACTTTTGCTCAAATGTTACTATGAGCACCACAATGTCACCCCAGTATCAAACTACAGAGTTCCTCAAGTAAGAGATATTATAATGCAAGCTAGTACTACTTGTTAACGCCAATTAGAGATGACATGCAGTTTAATTTTATTTTAGATATAACTATCTCAAGATCCCTGTTAGGTGCAAATTATGACCCTAAACAGAAAGGATAACTCTAAGGTCAGGACAGAGAGCCAGTAAGGGACACTGAAGGCAGTCAAATTTCCATCTGTCCATTTTAAATTCTACTGCCCTATCTACCTAAAAATATTTAGGATACTCTTCCTCTAATGTTGCCTGACAACTATGAATTTCAGTTTTTGCCAAATCAGGGGAAAAGAACACACAACTCACAACCCTAAGAATATTCCCTTATACATTTGAAAATGCCTTAAAAATCAGAAGGAATTCCAGAGAGAGTGGGATGAATGTGAGAGTTCAGCTTTTGCAAGCCCACTAAATTGCAGCAAGGAAATTTTTTTAAAGGAATAAACACAAAAGGACAAAGAAAACAAGAACAGGACAATAGCCATCAAATTGTGTGTGCTAGGGCAGGACACATGACAATGGCAACTCCTTCGTGGAGCAAGGTGTGATGAAGCCCAAGGGCCGGGAGGGGAGGCAGAGAAATACATGTCCCAGCACACCCCTAATTCCCCAAGGTGCAGGAACTGATGTCGCCAGGCATTCCCAGAATGGGGAAAAAGAGATGGGCCTAAAAGCAAGAGGATTCATTGACAAAGAAACCCAGTCCTCCTCTACCTGCCTACAATGGCTACTGTTCCACAGCAGGGGAAGGAATATCCCATCACTGAGAACAAAGTAAGGGCCTCTGGGCAGGGGACCTCAGGCTAAACTGGGAGCAGGGCCAGGATACTACCAGAGCATTAGGGAATTTATCTTCTGCCTGGGAATTTGTCTAGCCCAAGAAAACAAAGATAATGACTTCAGCTGCATAAATAACATAAAATATGTAGACTTACAAAGGGAAACTATATTAGCATAAGGTTAATTGAATATAAAAATTGTGCTGTAGTAATAAAGCTTCTCAATTAATGAATTGCAAAATCTGATAGATCAAATCATTTTAAGTTATAAGCATAAATAATATTTTCAGATATCTTCCAAACTAATATCAGATGAAAATACATGATTTTCATTGGTGACAAAGTCATAACACTCTAATATACCACTATTATTATTATTATATTAATATATCACTATCATTATTGGTTAATTTTATGATTGAAGAAAGTGCTAATTTTCAAATAGAGGTTAAATGAAAATAAAGACAATTTCTCCCCAGTTTAATATATCCCCCATCCACAGGGTCAAATATGAGGTTATTAAAATCCCCTACCTTAGAATTAAACAAATACAGTATATTCAGTAGGTCCCCAACTTACAAATGCTTGAGTTGCGAACTCTCATAGGCATACTGTGTAAGACTCCTCACCGCCAGTTTACAGACAAATCTGACTATGAACATGCTCCTGGCACAGAGCTCGCTTCTAAGTCAGGGACTTACTTTATACCTACTTACATATATATATCCACATCTTCCAATAATCACCAGACTTTTGGAAATTCACTAATAGGAAAGACCAAAAACAAATAGAAAAATATCACTTGGCAAAAATGATTGCTAGAGAAGAAAATGCCTAAAAATTATTGCTAACATCAGAAATAGCCAGGTATGGTGACACACACCTGTAATCCTAGCACTTGGGAGGCTGAGGCAGGAGTATTGCTGTGAGTTCAAGGCCAGCGTGGGCTACATAAATGAGTCAGGCCAGCCGGAGCTGCATAGTGAGACCCTGTCTCAAGAAGACCCAGTAAGTAAATAAATAAATAAAATCAGAAGTAAGTGATATTGTAACTCTTGAAGAAAAAAGGATATTATAACAATGAACACAGAGCTGCATATATGGTGGCACATGCCTGTAATCCCAGCCACTCAGGAAGTGTGAGGTAAGAGGATAGCAAGTTCTAGCCTGAGCAACTTAGTGATGCAGTACAATCCTGTCTCAAAATGAAAAATGAAAAGGTCTTGAAAAACATAACAGAAATTAACTCAATGAAAGCACCAGAA
>NW_004955440.1:2029377-2043472 GCF_000276665.1 Chinchilla lanigera
CTGAGATACTCAGATATTCAAAGTCTCAAACATTTTTGTTTTCTGGGAATCTGTTCTCAGGAAGCTATTGTAGGATCTGTTCTTTCAAAGCAATGGAGTAAATAATGAAAGACAGTAGCATAGGATACAGTGAGACACATCCTAAGAGAAAAGCAAAAGGAATCCTCAGAATCCCAAAACAACTGTGGAGCCTTCCCAGAATGTACCCAGCCCCTACAGGAAACAATGAGGAAGATGACTAAAGCCCTACTCAGAGTAGGAAGTTAATAAATCACGCCTGTATGAAAGAAGCAGCAATATATGCATATTGTTTAGGGGTGTGGAAGTTGAGGGGGCTGAGGGGGTAGCTCAGTGGTAGAACACTTGCCTAGCATATACAAGGCTAGTTCAATCCCCAACACTATGCAAATTTAAAATTTAAAACAAGAGATGTGGAGATGAAAAGAGTTATAACTGGTTGCCTCTAGGGAGAGGATCATTTTTCAGAATGAGCTTTGTAAATGGACTAAGTTATATACACGTCTGATTTGGAAAAAAAATTAAAAGTAAATATAGAGAAAATACTCTAGGGCAGTAGTTTCTGGCTATAGCAGTCAGAGTTCAATCAGAGAAAGAGAATTCGTGGGAGATATAGAATTAGATTTTTACTGCAAGGAATTGGCCGATGTGACTGTGGAGCTGCTGAGGAACTCCCAAGTCCTCAAGGCCAACAGCTGGGTGCTTGGGTACAACAGAAGCTGCCATCCACAGGTAGAATTTCTTCTTCCTCAGGGAAACCTCACTTACGTTCTTAAGGCCTTCCAACTGACTAGCAAGGATAAAAACACCACCTGATTAAAGATGCAGTCACATCTACAAAATCCTTTCAAAGCAACACATAGACTAGGGTTTGGTTGAAAGGTTGAGAACTTCTGATCATTCACACCGGGTAATGAATTTACACTCATAGTCGAAGTGACACTGAGCACACTCGGTGGTCAGCCACTAGCCAGTCCGGATTGTTCCTCACACTTGTAAGTGCAGGGCTCCTCAGAAACACCTACTCAGTGCTGGTGAGGCCAGGGCCTGACAACTCCCTGACCTTAAAGACATCATGAGCAAAGTGCCTCAGAGAACACACTCCTACACAGATTACCTCTGCCAGCTCCTTACACAAAGGAGTATTTTGACTTTTACTTTGAAAACAAACCAGAAAAAATGCCAAGAGCTGGAACTAAAAAGGAAAAATGAATGTAAAACTCATTCACTGTTCACTCTGATCAGGAGCACCACAGTACAGAGGGGCTGTCAAGGCCATGAACAAGGAAGTAGTCTGGGACCAGCCCCTTGGCTGCCTACCTTTCGCCCATGGAGATGTCAGAGTGTCCACAGGAAGGTTCCAGGCAGCCTGGCTGGATTCCCTGCAAGACAAACTCCTGCTGCTTGTATCCCTCCCTCAAGCCGTACTAGTGACTGACTGACCCAGCCAATGACCTACACATGACAAATTTATTTAGTCAACAAACTCTCAACTGAGTTCCTCACACATGTTGTAGGTGCTGGGAAGACAGCAAATCCAAGTTTTTAAAGACTTGCCAGTCTCCTCAAAGAATTTCCATTCTCCTTGTCTATTTGTATAAACTCAGAGACAAGTAGACAAAAAAAAAAAAAAAATCATACTGCAGTGTGCTAAGAACTGCACCCATCAGTGTGAACTGTCAGGAAACACAAGAGACACACACCTAATGAGGGGCTAGGAGGTATCTGGGGAATTACAAAAGAAGAGGCGAAACAGACTGGCTGAAACAGCGGGCTGGCACACAGAACCTAGGCCAACACTACCTTCACCCACAGAGAAGCAGAAATGTCAAGGATCACAACTCTGGGCAGAGGCTTCCCCTTCTAGCCCTCCCCCCACACCCTCCTCCCTCTTTGGAACAAGCAACTGTACAGAGAATGAAGAAGGTCAGGGAGCCCCTCCTCACAGCTGACCTTCAGGAGCACCCAGTGCCAAACCTGCATTCATGTTCTGCCTGTCCTTGAAAGTTCTTTACAGGGAAGATTCAGCCACCTCAGTCCCAGTATTTCTCAACTCCCCCAGGGGGCTGGGATGATGAAAAGACTTCACTTCAACAGGACTAGTAAAGGGTTAAAATTTTTTACACAGTGCCCCAAACTATATCTAAGACAAGTATCCAATTTTTTGTAATTTTTCACAACAGGATGGCTTTGTTACCTGATGCTTCTATCCTGATCACAGGCAGAATATTCCAAAATAACAGCACTGCTCATGAGAAAGAAGGATGGAGCACAAGTAATTTGTAGGAGGAGCCCTGGTTCCTGGAAGAACTTATTCTCCACTGCTTTGCTGTGCTAGGATGTATTGTGTGCCTAGTACAAATAGGGATACTTCACTCTAAGCTTGGGAAATAAAGCATTCACTATGAGTCTGTCCACTAGCTAAACAATAAACAAGAACAACCTCCCAAAAGAAACCCCAGAAATCTTAAGAGAATTGTGTTGTTTGTATGATACTTAGGAGAGTGCACAGAAATAATTTCCCCCTGAAAAAATGTTTCTTTATTCAAAAGATAAGAATTTGTTCTCAGACAACCTCATACAGAGAACAAAGTGCTAATTTAGTTTGTTCTCACATTCCAAATGGAAAAACAAGTACCAAGAGATTAAGTTTCCCAAGGTCAGGTACAGATGCATTTGAATAAGTGTTCAGCCATGATGCACCACACCATCTTTGATAAGCGCCAGAATCCTTAGATACACAGATGTCCCAAGAGTAGGCTGGGGGATGGAAAGGAATAAGCACGTCCTCCTTGCTCCCTCCCCTTTTGTTACCCTAACCCAGTAACTGCCTAAGATGAGTGTTCATGGCCCCATCAATGCAGAATCTCTAAGACCACTGAGAACATGGTTGGAAGGCTCACTCTCATTCAGCAAAGTGTGGCAAAGTCCTAGACTTGGAGCTTATTCTTCTATGAGACTCAGTCTCTGAGCCATATTTCCTCCATATAAAACTGAACCTTTTCTCTTTTTGGTACTGGGAATTGAACTCAGGACCTTGTGCTTGCCAGGCAGGTGCTTGTGCTGCTGAGCTACATCCCCAGCCCAAATTGAGCCAGTTTTAAAAGCCTTTCGGGGCTGGGGATTTAGCTCAGCGGCAAAGCTCCTGCCTGGCAAGTGCAAGGTCGTGAGTTCAGTTCCCGGTACCGGAGAAAAACCAAAAAAACAAACAAACAAACAAACAAAAAAATAAAAATAAAAGCCTTTCAACCCTTTATATCCTCGAATTCTGAAGTATTTTTGGAGGCAACCCACAGACCAGAAAGAGCCCTCAACTAGTTTTCAAGAGACTGGGTTCCATTCACCATGTGCCTGTGACATTGATATCATGCAGTCTGGAGTAAGAGGTTTTCTTTACAAGGATTGCTTTGTTATAAAATGGTGGCAACCTGGCAAGCATGACGTTGTGAGTTCGATTCCCGGTACCAGAAAAAAATAAAAAATAAATAAATTAATTAAATAAAATAAAATGGTGGCAAGCCTAAAGCCTCCACCTACATCAGAAACACCATGAAGCCTTGTAAGACATAAAGCAGAAAAAGCACTTGTTCACGGTAGAAAATGTAGAGGCATAGTAGACCAAATAAAGCAACATGGAGGACAGCCCACAGACATAACATATCCTGATTACAATACAGGAGTTTCCAGAAGGAGCAAAAGAGAACCAGAGACTGTCATTTCCTAGGTTACACTTGAAGTGACAAACACATAACACTGCAGGCAAGAGACCAAAAGGATAAACTGCCCCTACTCCCAGAGGCTTGTGATGATGAACATACTCAAGAGCTGGAGCCACCAATGGGCAGTTCAGGGGTGTTTCTGGCAACTGCGTGCGTTCAACCATGTTTCAGCGAATGTTCCTCTTAAAGCTATCTGGCTCTGGTGATAGCTTTTATATTTAGCTTACCAGTTACACTCTCCCCTCTTATCATATCCTCTGTCCCTTTGCATTATCTACTTATAGTGTAACTTAACAGAGATGTCCAGTGCTTTATGTATAGGTCACACTCAGGAAAATAAAACCACCCTTCATAGCAATCTGAAGTATTTATCCTATAGGGGTCTCAGCAAGATTCCTATCTGGCCTAGCAATGTGAAGTCATTAGTGACCAAGGGTGGCCCTTGTTGCACGTGAACTACATGAAGTGTGCTCTGTGATCGGCACTGACATATTGTGAGATCTGTGAAATAATCACCAAAAGTGAAAATTTCCATCACTTCTGTAAGTACCCTTATGATTCTTTACTCATTCTTCCCCTCATCTCCCCCCATCTTCAGAAAACTTCTATTTCTGCTTTCGGTCACTGTGGATTAATTTGTATTTAAAAGTTTAAATAAATGGAGACATGCAGTATATATGGACTTCTTTGCCTTATTTCTAGTACCCATCTTAATTACCCTGAGATTCATCCATGACATTACATGGATCATTACATCACCCTTTTATTGGTGAGTAGTAGTCCACTGTATGAACATTACAATGGGCTTGCCCATTCATCTGTTGATATACATTTGTCTAGGCTGTTCCCAGTTTTGGGGTGGGGGGTTTGGGTGGGGGAGTTTTTCCGGTACTGGGAATCGAGCTCATGACTTCACGCTTGCCAGGCAGGGGCTGTGTTGCTGAGCTAAATCCCCAGCCCCTGTTCCCAGTTTTTGATGTTAGAAATAAAATCATAATGGATATTTGTGTGGGCTGGGGATTTAGCTCAGCGGCAAAAGCGCCTGCCTGGCAAGCGCAAGGTCGTGAGTTCGGTTCCCGGTACCGGAGAAAAAAAAACAAAAAAACAAAACAAACATAATGGATATTTGTGGACAAGTCTTTCTGCAGACATATATTTTCATTTCCCTCGGGTAAATACCTAAGAATGGAACAACTAGGTCAGGCAGTGAATGGATCTTGAATTTTTTAAGAGCCTCTTACTCATCTTCCAAAACGGTTGTACCATTTTACTCCCTCACCTTCAGAGTCACAACCCTATATGCACCACACAGTTTTAGTCTTTGGGATTTTTTAAATTAGACATTCTCATGAGCACACAGTATTTTTAATTTGTAATTCCCTGATGACTAATAACATTGAGTACCTTTTCATGTGCTAATTCACCATTTGCTTGTCTATAACTGTGAACTAAGTACTCTTTGATCATCTTACTGATTATTTTCTTTAAAGCTGCTCTTTATATATTCTTCATATAAAACCTTTGTCCAACGGATGTGTTGTTTGTACAATCTTAATATTTTCTTAATGTCCTCTTAGAAGACCAAAGGTTTCTGATTTTGATGAAGTCCAATTTTCAATGTCTTGGTTTATGTTTGGTGCCCCACGTCTACGAAACTGTTGCCTCTCCTGAAGTTGCACCATTTGTCTCTTTTGTGTTTTCTAGAGGTTTATAGCTTTGGGTTTTTACATTGGAGTTTATAATTCATTTCTCAGTTAACTTTTGTATAAGGGCTGATGTTCTTTTTGTTCACATGGCTATCCAGTTGATCTAGCACTCTGTGTTGAAGAGACTTTCCTTTTCCCTGGCATCCTGATCTAAAGACAGTCACCCAGATAAATGTGGGTCTATTTTCAGGCTTTCTGTGCCAGCATTCACTCAAATCAATAATAATTCACGTACATCAACACTCAGATTCCTTTTAGAAGCTTGTTGGTTCTTGCCTAGGGCAAATGAAGAGGTGAATATTGCCGAGGTAATGAAATTATTCTGTTAGAAGTAACAAGAATGGGACACAGCAGAGACTGTGATATGTTGAATTTCTGCCCTCCTTTGTACGGTGCTGGGGGGAAAAGATGGGGGGATGTTGCAGACATGGACCATGTATGACTTTTTAAGTAGGAGTCAATATGACTCCCAAGTTAAATTTAGAGTTATGCTGGGCAGCATATCCTACTGGAAGACAGATCTCTCTATTGCTGATGGAGGAGCCAGGAATTATAGATTATTGCATAAGAAAGCCTACACCACTATCCAGCCTGAGCTGAAAAGAGCATGAAGGTATTTCCCGGATGGTTCAATACAGCCTAATTTTCCCGCACTAAAAGCACTGGAAGACCTTGCCAGCTCTTCTCTAGCCCAAAAAATCAGCCAACATTCATTCAATAGTTATTTGCTAAGCAAATCCCCACATCTTTGTAATTTTATTAACAATTCTATTAGAAGATACCATTACTGTTCACATTTTACAAACAAGGAAACTGAGGGAGAGAACAGCTGAACACCCCACCACAGGTTCCCCTAGTGAGAAACTGACAGAAGTAGGTGAGGTGGTCTCCCCGTCTTCAGCTCCCACATTGTTAACCCCAGGGCTACCCTGCCTCGAGGCACTCGTTTGGTAAATGAGTAAATTTTTGGAAAAGTACTTCAAGGATGAGGCACTCACTTCAGAAGACCCGAGGCTGACAAATCTTTACTGCCTCTCCTTTACCACTCTCCCTCACTTCCCTCTGCTAAATGTTTCCTGTCGGGGATGCCACGCAGAATCTACTGGTAGAGGTAGGATGAGGAGGAGCAGGGTTTGCACTTGATATGACAAAAGAATGCAAAGGCAGGGGTGAGTCTTCAGAGAGACCATTTGGGGAGTGGTCAAGAGAGACTTAAAAGTCAATGCCTGGTAAGAGGCATAGACAAGGGATGACTGAAGATGCCACGACAGAGGGATGAGTGTAGCAGTGAGATTCCCAAGGAGTTAGGCAGGGAAGAGCTCAGAAGGGTAACTGTGGAGAAGAGAGAAGTGCTGGCAGGAGGAAAGGATGGCAACTGAGAGAAGGCAAACGGAGCGCACGCCTGTAATCCCAGTACTCGGGAGGCCGAGGTAGGAGGATCACAAGTTCGAGGCCAATCTAGACAACTTAATGAGATTTTGTCTCAAAAAAAAAAAAAAAAATTAAAAAGGGCTAGAGAAACAGTTTAGTAACATACTACTAGGTACTATAATCTCCAGTATCAGGGAAGGATGGATGGATGGATGGATGGAAGGAAGGAAGGAAGGTGGGTGTGGGAAGAAGGCAGGCTAGGCAGTCTCCATCCTCCTACAAGTTACACACTCACTGAGAGTGAGACAATAATGGCTGAGGAACATATAAATGCCTTCTACCAACCCAAACGAGGCCAAATGGTGAACACTGGACAAACACAAATCCCTAGAAGTCCAGCATTCACAGTAACTTCCTAGGCAGGAAGGTCTTTGAGAAAAGGTCTTGCTGTGGACTTGAAACTTAAAATACCCTTTACAAGAGTTTCATTTCCAGCTTTGCTTGTGAGAATGTAATCCTATGTGAGGCTCCCCAGAGCATATGGACCCCTTCAAAGGTTCTGCCGAGCACCCCCAGCCTCAAGAGTATCCCATGGTCAGCCAAGCTTGTTGACTAGGTGCTCCCATGATAGAAGGCAGCTGCACACCCCCTTCACAAAGAGGGACCAGAAATGAAATAAAGCTAATGATGGGCTGCCTGCAAGAAGAGCAATCAAAGGATTCCCTATTACTGCTGAGGCAAAGCTGCTTTGTTCTGGAGGACAGGAGGGAATGTTAGGCAAAGCGGCGGGGAGACAGACAAGCAGAGGCTTGCAGGCCAACCTTGCTATTCAAAGATAAAGAAATAAACTTGTGCTAAGCAGTTGTTCTGACTTATAACACAAAGTTATTTTTTCTTTCTTACTTTCCTTTTTTCTGTATTTTGGTCCTTTTACTCTGAGGCTTTTGTATAAACAGGAAAAAAGATATGAGAGAGACAAGAGGTTTACAGAGGGCTCTTTGCTTCTGTTGCCCTCTGCCTGGCACACCCTCCTCCGCCTCCTCCTTGTCCTCCTTCCCTGCCATCGCCTGCCTTGCCAGCTCTCACTTGCCCTTCAGATATCACATGGAGGTTCTCCCCTCCTGAACGTTCCCTACACAGCTCCCTCCTGATACACAAGGCTTCTCTGTGTTCTCATGTGATGGTCTCTCCCACAGGCCTCATTACCAGCACTGTTGGTACCAGTTCATGGGACTCTCCCGCACTGTGAGCTCCTTGGGAACAAAAGCTGAGGCATCCCCTAGAAGAAAGTAAAGGGCTCTGTAGAGCAATGGAAAACTTCCAGCTTTTACTATTATCTGATTCTGAATCCTAGGTACCTAGACAGAGGGCCTGGAAATGAGCAGAAGCTCAGGTGGTAGCAATTACTGTTAGTATCAGTATACAGCTGTGTGTCCTTGATTGCCAACATGTGACTTATTTACTATTACAATTAACCCTGGAATCAATATTGTTAACACATGACCATGGAAGGTGATTGGCTCGAGACAGTGGGTCAGAGCTCAAAGTAAAAAAGTCATGGTCCACTCAAGGCAGAAGAAGGTGACAGGTTGGTCACAGATCAAGACACAGAGAGAAAGTGCAAGGGAAAGCAAAGGATGGGGATTCTAGAGTCTTGAACCAGAAACATCATTTCCTTCCTTTGCAAAACATGTAACAGTTGAGAAAGCAGTTCCACAGTCATTATATCATTTACTGCCTACAATCGCTGCTGTGAAGCAGGTGGTACTACACCCATTTTACAAATGAAGAAATTGTTCTCACGGAAGGGAAATGATTTGCTTACAGCCACCTGGCCAAAGGTGGTGGGTGAGGCTTAGCAGTCAGGCCTTCCAGCAGCACATTCTGTGTGCTCTGAGTGGCTCCATGTTGGCTATGGCCACCTGAATCCTATGGGCAAGTGTGCCAATCCCAGCCAGGAAACCAGGGCAGGACCCCCAGAGGTCAGAGGCAAACACATCAAGAGGCAGGAAAGATGAGCCCAGTCCTAAATCACCTCATGGCCTGAGTTGGGGTAACTCTGATTAGCAATTCTGAAACCCCATAAAGTAGGACAAGAGCCAATCATGCCTGTATTCTCCACAAAAAAAGTCAACCACAGAAGTACTGTCCTCTAATGCCACTTATTTTAAATAAATTGAGCATAACCTTATTTTCAGCCTTCGGCAAATGCAATGTCACCTTTCTACACACAAGGAAACAAAGGGTCAGTGAGCACATGGGACGTGCCTATGGCCACCCAGGTAAGAAGAGACAGGCAGGAGGATGAACCTGAAGAATACCTGCTCACACACCCGCACCATACTCAGCAGCCTCACTGAGCCTATAGTGTGGATGAGTCCCTGCTTCCCCTAAACCCATCCCCGCCACACACTTGTCCTTCTGTGAGTTCCATCTGATGAGGGTCTTTGTGATCGGGGCCTGTGTGATCGGGGCAGTGGTGGCAGGAATAACCAGAAAGACCAAGGGTGGCACCCACTGGGGACCTGGGTATCTCCCTCCAGAGCAGCCCTGCTTTGCAGCAGTATGAGGAGGAGGAGACATTCAGGAGGGCCAGCCCCAAAAGCCAGTGGACTGCAGGGCCACACAGGCCCACGTTACCGGAAATAGATGGCCCTGGACAAGGAGGTAAGAGCTCAACTCCAGACTCTGCCACCAGCCAGCTCACAACCTCCCGAAGGTCACTTCAGCTTTCAGAGCGCCATGTCCTAGCAAAAAGGAGAAGCACACCACCTGCCCTCCTTACCATAGTGGGGTAGGTGGGGTAAAAGCGGAAGAGCACGATGTTCATCTAAAGCTGCCCATAGTAGACATTTTGTGATGTAGACCTGAAGCAAAACATCATGCTACCACAAATACAGGCAACTTTACTCGTCAACTAAAAATCAGTAAGAAGTAATGGGGTAAGGTGGTCTGAGGATATTTCAACTCATGGGTTTCTAGAACCTGCTCAGCTTGGTCTACAACTTGTTTATTTTTTTTCATTCTATAAACAACTAAACAGGAACCCATTGACACAAAGCAGCACTGTGACTTCTATATCACAGCAATGCCCACACAATGCTGACTTCCAGCTCTGCAATCAGTGCAGAGCTTCACACAAGGCTCTTTGGAATCCGTTTCATTAACCAAACAAAGCCATTGACTGCGGGTAGTAAGAGAGCAGGCTCAAGCCATTTGCTTATGAAGCCTTGGGGAGATTCCCTGGAGCCTTCTTCCGGCTCGGCTGGCCCAGTTCCTCCTCCAGCAAAACCCTGAGGGGCTGGCACAGCTAGGGACAGCACTGAGGCTCAGCGCCAGCTGACTTTATGGTTGGGCAATTCCTAACTGCACAGCTTTCTTACTCAAAACCTACTGTTGCAGTTATTCTCGCTCTGAGAATTGTGCAGCTGAATGAGAAAAAAAGCAGCCAAGGGAAGAGGGTTGTAGGAGGGAAGACGGAGCTTGTGAGAGAACAGAAACTGAATATAAAGATGTAGCTCTGTAGTTGAGGCGAAGACTTGGGTGTGTGACTGGCAGGAACATTTACAACACAGAGGCCTAAAAAGAACAGTGACTGGTTTTGCCCAAGCCCTACACTCGTTGCCTGCTTTCCACCAGCAGCAGCAAACTCCCTGCATGCAGCCCAGAGGCACGCTTTCCCTGACCTGTGCGTGTGAAAATATCTACCCACTCCCAACCACGGTTTTCAAAAAATGTTTTTATCCGTCACCAATTTATTTCACAGTAAGTACGAGTTCCCACTTTCTCCTAAAAACTTGTAAGAGCTGGCAACACAGGTCCTTATTCTGATGAGACAGCTCCGGGGGAGGCTGGAACCACAGGTGGGCACGTGCTTTCTGGCTGCCACCAACCTCGCCAGCCTCTCTGATTTTTGATTCAGGACTGGCTTCTGCTGCATTTGAATGGGTGACTCCTAATTTGCATGAAGTATTATGGATGAATATTCATTCTGAATTATTGCAGGCCAGAGGTCTGGGGCTTGGCTATACCCTGCTGGCTTTTGGAAACTCCCAGTACAGAATAAAGTAACCAGAAGACCTGGAATTGAGAAACCTTTGACTATGAGCTGGGAGCATTTTACCCACTGTGTGTCAGGCAGCCAATAGAAGAGTTTCCCTTGAGGGGAGGAGGAAGGGGATTCACGCAGGTTAAAATTCAAAGTCCCTTCCTTAACCTCTGATAATGCTGAGGGTAAAAAGAAAAGAAAATAAATGAGATGACTACAAATAGGTAGAACTTTAAAACTGGACCTGATGAAACCAATTTAAAAATTCCAGTAGGTGTGTGTTCCCCAAGGACAAGACTCATACAGGGTACAACGATGGAGGGCTTTGCCCTCTCTCAACCCTACCTTGGTCAGGGTACTAACATGTACACTGTGGGATGGAATTTACACTGGTGGGATTCTCCACTTATGAGCATTTGCACCACAGTATAAGAGAATATTCCCAGCTAAATAAACAAGGAAGGCAGTGCCTCTACAAGGACATTGAGCAGAGTTAGGATGGTGAGTACAGTTAGCCATTTTACACCAATTTGGCCCTGGTGGAAAATTAATTTTCAATGCCTAAGTAAATGTATGTGTCAACTAGTGCAGTGCTGAAAATTCCCAGCTATGAACTTTCTTTAAAGTTGACACATATTTCCGTACCCTAAAAAATGCAGACGTTACCTGAACATGTATAATCACACTTTGTGCCTTCATAGCTTAAATTTGTTCAGAATGTGACAGAATGAAACACGGGGAAGTGAGTGTAAGGATGGAAAATGATGGAAGAGCCTAAGACCCCTGGCAATCAGGAAGATTGGCATAAGAGAATTCAGCAATCAGGAGATGAAGAACACAAGAGCATAATAAATAGTAATATCTGCTGGAGCCAGCTCTACTTCAGAAAGTAACTAAATAGGTACATTCCTGCCCTGGCATCTGTCATGCCTGTCACTGAGATAATACAGAATAAGCTTCAGGCCAATTGCAGTGATAAATACCAGTTAAGAACCTTGTGGATCACAAAAGAGATGGCTCTAATCGCAGTTTAAAAGCAGGTGAGGAAACCGTTTAAGGGAGCAACTTTAATGTCTCTACCAAAGGCAGAATGTTCCACTTCATTTTCATCGCCCCTCTAAGCACACACACAAATGCAACAGATCCCAAAAGGATTAATATATTTTTCTAAAAGTGGAATTAAAAGATGTGATCGTTGTGGCCTTATATGAGATGGTGTGCGCAGCCAGGCACAAATCAAATCATATCCTGAGAGAAGTGCCCATATTTTACATTTAAATTGCTATGAACTTGTATGGAGATTATATTGTAATGGTGGCATCTCCATCTCCTAGTAAGCAAATCGGTTGCTTCCATGAAGATCGCCTGATAAGAGACTATAAAACATTTCTTGTCTTGGTATTCATAAGGGGAGAAGGAAAAAACAATTAGAGTTCAGGTGATGACTCTTACCCAGAGGACAAAGTAGTCTAAGGCATATTTTAATATGAAATTGTGTTCTCTAGTTTCTATACCAAAAAGCCAGTTGTGCTAGAAAACCTGATGTGAATAGATTTATGTATTGAATTGAAGTGCAAAGGAAAAAATACAGAACTCCTTATTACAGCAATCACTAAATAAATACAGAACAATGAGAACAACATAGATTGGATCACAATGCTGCACAAAAACAGCCCCATTTCTTTGTACCAAAAATAAAAGACATTTTAAAAATAGCCCAAGACTGCTGGGTGTAGTGGCACACACCTATAATCCCAGCACTCAGGAAGACGAGGAAGGAGGATCGCTGTAAGGTTCAAGGTCTGCCTGAGCTACATAAGCAAGTTCAAGGTCAACCTGTACTACATAGCAAGATGCTGTTTCAAAAAAAAAAAAAAAAAAAACTAAAGATGTAAAGAGAGGGTCACAGAACCCAGCAGAACCAGCTCAGTTATTTGGGGTCTCTTTGTCTTGCCCAGTGCTCCACTCTGCCCAGTCATCTGTATCCCCACAGCAAGTTCTTGTGGACCCCTCAATGTTACATACTCTCTGCCCACCTTCCCCCAGCAAACATGTAGTAAGAGGGAGCTTAGGAGCTACAGCTTCTGGGAAGGATTGTCGAGGATGAAGAGGGACCTTACCACTTCTGGGAGCAGCCTGGTTGAGAGGTCATGGATGGCCTTGACCACTATACATATGGATGACAGAAGGAATATCACCCCCAGGATGACACAGGCTCTGCAAAAAACAAAACATTGATAGTCTTAACCGAGAGAACTTCACACTGCTGAGGATTTGGCACAGTTGTCTATGACAAAGACAGAATCTGGGAATTGAATTCACATTGCCACACCACTCAGATAAGCACCCACAGTCCCACGATTGATACAAAGCCACTTCTAGGAGTATACAGTTCAGGGTTTTATCACCAAAGGAAACCTCATGTGAAAGGGGCCCACCATCCTACATCATCTAGCTGCTTGACACAAACGTGAGGAGGGGTCCTCCAGGCCATGAAACTCATCTTCCTTGCATGGCAAACAGGAAGCTTCATTCCACAGAGCGGAGGATAAAAAGTATAATAGCAAAAGTATGGAGGCTTTGGCATCAGACATCCCAAGCTCCACCACTTAACTTGTTACAAAATCTTGGTCAAGGAACTCAGTCTCTTTTAGATTCCATTTCCTTGCCTTTCAGATGGGAATAACATTTCCTACTGGAAGATTAAAAGAGACAATGCACAAAGTGTAACAAAGTAACCCATTAATGTTAGCTTACACAAAGGAACTTGTTATTATCCATCTTAGATTCTTCTCTCTGGATCAACAGCATGGTCCCAAACTGCTCATCTAACTTTGAGGTAGCATCTACTTATAATCCTAATAAACCTGTGGACAGACATATTCCTCCAAATTTAGAAGTCAGGACTGCAGGCAGGAAACAGGGCTGCATGGAGTCCACTTAACAGGCTTCTCACCCACACTCTCGTTTTATTATTCAAAGATAGACAGAAGGAAAGAATCATGGCACATTGGAGCAAAACACAAAAAGAACACAACACAGAGATGGAGGGAAAAGTAATGAATGGGCTGGGAATATTACTGGAAACTTGATCATGGAGGTGAGCTGCTACAGGTGCTATGCATCCTTGTAATGAGCCTCTAGGGAAACACACACACACACACACACACACACACACACACACACACACACACTCTCTCTCTCTCTCTCTCTCTCTCTCTCTCTCTCTCTCT
>NW_004955440.1:2043710-2074695 GCF_000276665.1 Chinchilla lanigera
GCACCTAGGACTGGTGCCAAGACCAATCAGAGGCAAAGGGGATTCATGGAAGAGCAAGTACTGCTACTGGAGGGCTCTTGAGTAACTAGGGACTGGATTAAAGGCAGGACTCTCAAGAGCTTGCAAATCAATGCTTTCAAAGCAACTGGCTCTTGACTACCAAGTTCCCCATCGAAAGATAACTATAGGCCTGCTGTGTTTAGTGCTTGGAGTAACCATTTCTACCTATGAGCAAATGGGCTGTGAGGAGTTCCAGCACAGGAAGAGAGGCTAAAGTTAAAACAGATCTCCAAGGTAAGTTTTGCAACGTCTTCCCAGCCCCCACAGCACACTGCACTCACCTGGGGAAGCTGGGATGTTTGAGGTTTTGCTTGTTGTTTTTTTAATGTTACCCGAGGACTACTCTAACTCATTTTGTCAGAATCTCTAGGGTCCCCCCAGCCTCTGCATTTGTTTAAAGGCTTCCAAACAATTCTAACAGGCACTGGTCTGGTCTAATTCTAATTTCATGCTAATGCAAGACCCAGAACTAAATGAGGTCCTGTTCCTATGGAGTACAGCACAGAGCTCTCCAGAACACAGGCAGGAAAGCAGCAGTCATCCCAGATGGTGAGGAAGGGTTGGGCCTCACGGTCCCTGAGAGGTCCCCCTCCCTGTATATGTGTTTCAGGCTCAGCTGCTTCTCCCCAGGAAATGCGTGGAGCAACAACACCTGCACGCTAGACCTTCCACAGGTGCCTTATAGTGACACCTTCATCTCCTGGCTCCGCTGAGGGAAAAAGGGAACAAATGTCTGCATGGGGAAGTGATGCTACAGAATCTATCTTTATTCATCACTGCAGGGATGCTTCTATCGTACACAAAAGTTGAGCTTCAATTTTGTGACATTACTTAAGGAAACAAGTATAAACAGTTCAAGTGATACATAATATCTACATACATATCTTTAATCAAAACTACACTATCTTCTGTGTCTCAGGGCCTACAGTAGCATGCAGTAGGTGTTCCATACCCATCTGAAGAGTGGACAGAATACGATGATTTGGAAGTTGGCCTCCATGAAGTCTAAGGACCATCAGTCACTTTCCAGTGGGGTGAGGAGGAGGAAAGAGACACCATGCTTTACCCAAATGCCCATGGGATAGGCTATACTGTATAGTAATTCTGAAATATAATGAAAATCCAAAGAAATTTGTAATCTGGCTCAGAAAAGTTTTGCATAAGTGTAATCATATTTCCTTCACCAATGTGCCTACATATGTGTTCAAAATCTTTGTAAAAGCCTACTTTCCTCTTCTTTTCAGTGTACTACAAACTGGAAAACCACACTCCCCCTTCCCTCAACACTGCTGGAGCCAGTGTGGTACAGCCTAGCTGCTCCCACAGTCTAAAGGAGCTATTAATAGCAGAGGGTGTGATGCTATTTTTTAGCATTCCATAAATAATATATTGTTTACACAGCAGCTCTCCCCACAGGCTCTCAGAGTTTCCACATCAGCTCTTAGGTCCCCTGGAGGCCATTCCCCAGACCTAGATTTTTTTTTTTTTTCTGGTATTTTATGGACAGGGAGGGGAGAGGCATGTTTCATAAACCCAAGGAGCAAAATCAGGGAGTCAAGGGTTGGGAGGTTTACCTGACATCAGCCAAGAAGGAGTTCAAAGTCCACCCAGAAATGAAACCCATCTCCAGTGACACCCACCCAGTAGTCAGGCCCAGCCAACCAACCAGTCACCAAAAGGCTCTGAGCTCCATGTCACATGCTCAGCTCCACCACCCTGGGCCCACCGCTATCTCCAGGATGCTATAAAGATTTAGGTCAGAAGCAAACACTGCAGATGTGGCTGCTTCTGCATCTGTACATGTGAGCTGCCTCCAGGCTTGGGAGGCAGGAAGAAGAGGGGAGGTGCTTGTTCAGCACACATGGCCTTCGCCTGGACAGGCTGGCCTGGCAGGTGACAAGGACGCTGAGAAGTACAGTCACCAGGAAGAACACAGACCTCTTTCCCTCCAGCCCACGTCCTGGAGGAGAACTCTGAGTCAGAAAGAAGCAAGTGAATCACCACCCCCATCCACATAATCCCCCAGTCAATTCAGAGTAAAACAGCTTAAGTCCCCGTGGGACCAGTGGCTGTCACAGTGGGGCCCACAGAAGAACAGCATCCCGATTACCCAGAGACCTTGTTAGAGAAGCACATTCAGAACAGGCCCACCTCAGACCCACTGACTCAGAAACTCTGAGGCCCAGAAATCTGCGTCTTAATAAGCCTTCCACGTGACCCTGATGCACACTGTATTCAGGCAATTAACGTCTGAAAGGCCAGTAAAATGCAGAGAAATGATCAAAGTCTCTTTAAAGAAATGATTAAATGTGGTTAAATCTTTTTTTTCTTGTTGTTCGCTAAAGGCTGTGAATTGCCAATTGTGTACAAGACTGTAAATCTATGAATTATTTACAGGTATTAATTTTTGCTTCTGAAATTATAAAGGCAAAATCTATCGGGTATTCACATCCAAAATGATGCAAGATGAAAAGCCGGCTCCTTGTCAGCGGCCAGTGTATCAGTCTACAGCTCACATTCGTGAAGGCTTAGTCCTCTCATTCCAGTTCTAAGTGATTTCCCCTTAGATCCAAACAGCCATGCATGAGAAGCCTCTTCTACAACTGTAATTTACAACACACCCAAAACACACAGCAGCCCTGGCCATTAACCAATTAGCTTCACAGTTTTGAATGTGATTGTTTACTTTCAACCTCATCTCTAAACCCTGAGAATCTCTAAAGCCAGAGAATTGACAAATGGGATCATATCAAGTTAAAAGGCTCTGCATAGCAAAAGGAACAACCAATAGGGAAAAGAAAACCAACAGAATAGGAAAATTTTTTGCCAGTTATTCCTCAGACAGAAGACTAACACAGAGAATATTTTTTAAAAACTCAAAAAAATTAGACACCCCCAAAATAAAAGACCCAATCAAAAAATGGGCAAGTGAAATGAATAGACTTCACAGAAGTACAATTAACCAATAAATACATGAAGAAATGCTCAACATTACTGGCCATTAGAGAAATGCAAATTAAAACAACAGTGAGATTCCATCTTACCCCAGAAAGAATGGCCATCATCAAGAAATCAAATAATAACAAATGCTGATAAGCCCTCAGTAGAAAAAGGAGTCCTTCTACATTGTTGGTGGGAATGCAAACTAGTATAACCACTATAGAAATCAATGTGGATATTCCTAAAAAAATTGAAGTAGATATTCCTTTGACTCAGCTATTCCCCTTCTAGATATATTTCCAAAAGAGTTAAAAACATCATATTATAGTGATATGTGCATACCCATATTTATAGCAGCACAGTTCATAATAGCTACATCTTAGAAGCATGTGCAGTAACAAATGAATGGATAAAGAAAATGTGGTATTTAGACACAATGGAGTACTACTATGCTGTGAAGAAAGATAAAGTTGAGTCATTTGTAGGAAAATGGATAAACTTTGAAACCAAATGTAAGGTGAGATATACAAACTTAACTATCACATGAGAAACCCAAATTATAAAGAGTAAAATAAAAGTAATAGGGGAATAGGGAGATAGAGCTATCTCAAATGAGGAGGTGATTAAGAGATGCAGCAAGAGGAGGAACAGGGCATGAAAAAAGTAATTAAGATGCCTTACGGACAGGTACCACATCACACAAGTAAACATTATGTAATGTAAGTGGGCACTGACAAAAAAAATCATTTAAAAAGCACTTACAATCTGCATATTCAAATGTGGGACAAATCACGAAAAATAAGTCAGGTGATGTGAACATACACATAGCACTTACGGATGCACAATTCTAATACTGGTTCACTCTGGCCTGGCCCCTTCTTCCCACCATGTGTCCTGTCACTTCAAAAAGAGCCACAAACCACATCGGTTTGGAAGAAAGATCAAAGAGAAAGTGAGCAGCCAATGGTTGCGAACCAGTCCCCACTCTGTGATGGCCACGCCAAACGCATACCATCTTGTTCAAGACACCAGCCTTCCTCACTGCATCACCACCTACTCCTCTCCTGCACCAGGAGCTCCGCTTCTTCTCTTCCTGGTCTCACCCATCTCATCCCCTTCCCCTGACTTGCCTGAGCTCTCCAGCCCACGCCCCTGATCATGTTCCCAGCTCCTTCTGCCTTCAGTTTCATCCAGCGGCTGCATTAGGACTGGGCTGCCATGCAGGAGGTCGATCTGAAGCCGGGTGGCCACTCACGCCAGAGCTCTCCAGACAATAGAGGCCTGGCCCCTCTATGGTCACATCATCCACACCCTCAACATGCACCTACTTAAAAACCTATCCTTAATTAACAAATACTATAGCCTTTGCTCACATCTGTAGTAACAGGCAAGCTGCACTGAACTCAACTAATGGAAATCCCATTGTTTTAGTTTCTTTCTTATCACTGAGACATCATATGTGACCCCCACAAATTAAAAGGAGAGAGGTTTATTTTGGCTCATGTTTCAGCCCACAGTCAGCTGGCTCCCAGGCAGGACAGCTGGCTCCAAGAGGGACATAGTAGAGGAGACCCTGCTCAACTCAGGGTATCTGGGAAGCCGAGAGTCCAGGAAGGCGCCAGGAAGGGAGCGACACCTTTCCAAGTCACACCCACAGTGACCCACCTCTTCAGAGCACATGCCACACCCTAATAGCAAATCAGCTGTAATGTCCCCATAACCCAAGCACCTTCCAAAGGTCTCAGCTCTGCTCACATTAGGCTTTAGAAAGACATCTAGATATAAACCGTAACACTGATTCCCCTACCCCCTTTTCCTTTCCAGGGCTAGGAATCACACCTAGGACCTTGCACATGCCAGGCAAGTGCTCTACCATGGAGCTACATCCACAGTCACAAAAATCCCACTTAGATAAAACTTTATTCTTGGCTTCAACTTGAGGGACCACATTCAACATGGAGAATCTGCTAAAGGAACAGACTCCAGAGCAGAGCCACCCAATAGCACTCTCAGGGACGAGGAAATTGCTCTGTTCTGTGCTGCTCAGTGTGGTAGATGCCAGCCACACGTGGCCACTGAGCATGTCAAAAGTGGCTAGAGTAACTGAAGAAAGGAAGTTTCGATTTTCACTACTTTTAGCTTGTCAGAGTTCAAATGGCCTCATGTGATTAGTGAGTATTACAGAGAACACGGCAGGGTTAGAGGCTGTACTAAAAATGTAAAAGTTCATTAAATGCGTCTTAGCCTGGACCTACTCCTCTAGATCAGATATAGTTACGTGGACTAACAGGGGATAGGGCAGGTGACCTTGTGAAAGACAATCATGCTTCTGAAATCTCCCACCAACCAACACATCACTTCCCTCCTTTGGGAGCCCTTCTTCAGGTTTACACACCAAGTCTCACTCTTGTTCTCATCTGTATCAACCAATGTCTAACCACAGTAGCTGTCCCAGCAGGAGTAACTGCATTTTAGAAAGGGAAGTGAAACTTTCATTCTTATTTTAAATTCTGCTTCCTAAGCTCTGAACCAAAGGCAAAAGAACAGTATACCCAACCCTCAGAAAGTCTAAACCGAGGATGGGAAACCTGGAAATCACTGCAGCACAGTCATCACTTGTGAATGTGAAAAACAGACAAGGAACAAGGAACAAAATGAAAAAAGGACTTAGAAAGATGAAACATACCCTGAGAACAGGGCGGCAAGGAAGGCTGGCTCTACAGCTAGCTGGGTGTGGAAGAACAGATGTGTTTGTGAAAGGATTCATCAAGCAGAAAAACTAGAAGGGTGTGAAGGGTAGTCCAGACAGAAAGAACTACCTTCATCAACAAAAGCAGGCAGGCACAGAACTGCAAGGCCCTGTTTCAGTGGAAGCTCAGAGTTGAGAAGCTCTTTCAGGACCATTTGACCCAAGGGCAACAGAAATGCTCGAGTCACATGGAGAAGGCCCCTGTGTGTCCTTAAATTCCCTCAAGATGGTAGACACATCACCCATCATATACTCAATGGATCTGACATGGTATGAGTACCAGTATGTTGCCTTAGTGATTACAAATCATAATATACGCTGGAAAAATGGTTATCACCCCATGACTTCAAATGTATTGCTTAAGGCAAATTTAAACATGACTACATTGAGATAAATATTAGGTAACAAATAAAATAAGTATTATATAGGGGAAAAATTATAATGCCTGAAGTTGGGGATGCCTTTGGTGGTCACAGGAAGTTGCTGAAGGATTTTAAGCAAGGGCTTTCCAAAGACCCTCCTGACTGTGGCTGGGGATGAAACGGTTGTAGGGGGGCCCAGGGGAGCCAGCAGTCAGGATAGCAAAGAGATGACTCCTTACACAGGGGCCATTAGAGCTGAGAAGAGTCAGCATGGAAAGACATGAATGAAGGGAGAACTCTGCAGGACCTGGAAACCCAGGAGACCATGACAGAATTTCAAGAAAGGTCAAAGAGGAAGAGGGTGTGGCACAGCCAAGAGCAGGCGGTGAGGCTGGAGTAGGGATAGCGAATCTCCTTGAGCTCAAGAGGCATCTCCTGAGTCTGAGTTCCCAGGGCCATTTTCCTGGGGCCCCATGTCTCACTGTGCTCTTTCTAGGGTGTACAGAGATGGATATATAAAAAGGGAAAAGCTATCTATCTAAAGGATTCCAAACTCTATCCAGAACTTCTGCTTCCAATATACTCTGCAAGAGGAATATCTGCTCAGACTCATGGCCTAGGGTCTTTCAATCAATCAACAAAACACTATGTCTGTCTTGGTTACTTTGTTTTTTGTTGCTAAGACAAAATATCTAACACCCAAAGTTAAATGAGGAAAGGTTTATTTTAGCTTACAGTTCATAAAAGTTTCAGTCCATAGTTGGCTGGCTCCAAGGCAGGGTGGCACTGCAGAGGGGCATCACAGAGGAGAAACAGTTCATGGTAAGGAAGCAGGAGACAGTAAAGCATCAAGCAAGCAAGGAGCAGCAGCAGAAGCCACTTCCTTTTATCCGTTCCAGGACACCAGCCTTTTAGGTGGCATCACCCACACCCAAGGGGGCCTTCCCATATCAACACCCTGAACAATGCTAGATCAATCAGTGGACTAATTTAGTGATCACACACCCTTAATCCCAACACCACATACCCTAGAACAAGCCACCTCCCAAAACTGCCACCAATGAGCACATGAAGCTGTGGAGGGACATCTAAGCACAAGCCATAACAGTGACCTAGAGCAAGAATTGAGCAGAGAATGAAACCAGTTGCCTGCTCTCCTGGACTTCACACGGAGAGACAGACAAGAAAGATGTGAACAAGTAAACACGCTCTGTATAGAAACACAAAGCAAACTATAAAGAGGAAGCATAATGGGAGTGCTATTTTATATCCAGCAGTCTCACTTATAAACTAAAGACATAAAAGCTGGGACCGAAAGCTCTTCGATCACCTAGAGAAGAGTACGATGGACAGAGGCTCTGGAGAAGGAAGGAACCCGGTACATTCCCTGAAGAGCAATGAGGCCAGTGGAGCTGGAGCTCAGGGGCTCTGTGAGGCCTTACGGTCAACAAGAACTTGGGCTTTTGCTCAGAGCAGTTCAGGAGACCAAGGGAAGATGAAACTAGAGGCTCACATGCAAAAGGGATCACCCTAGCTGGTCTTTCAGGAACTGGCCAAAGAGGGACATGGGTAGAAGCAGGAATATTTGGGTGAAAATAACTACAATAATCCAGGAAAGAGTTGAGGCTAGAACAAGGTAGGAAAAGTGGGTATGGGTTCTCCAAATTCCTGAGATCAAAGGCCCATTAGCTGATACTCAATCTACTTGACTTACTGCTATTAGAAATAAACTGGTAAGTCTTAGTAACATATTAAACTACTCTCTGAAGCTAGGCACAGTGGCACATGCCTGAGGATTCAGGAGGCTAAGGCAAGAGGATCATGAGTTCAAGGTCAGCCTGAGCTACACAGTGAGTTTAAACTCAATCTGGACTATACAATGAGACCCTGTAATAAAAATAAAGAAGTAATCTCCAGGCAACCTCTATTTATTAGGAGAATGAGAACATCCAGAAATTTTACTACTTATGGAAATGGGTCATTCAAAGTAAACCGATTAAGTTGTTTCGCTATCAGGTCAATGCTCAGCACACCAATTCGAACTTTTTCCGAAATACTTACTGAATGTACCACAGCTTGTCTATGTGTAGAACATATCCAGCAGAAACCCAAAGACAGTGATAACAATCTGCTAAAAACACATAGGGAATAGCAGCTCACTTCTCCCTACACACCCTATACGCCTTTCGTAGCTGTGTGTGCACACACCCACACTGCCTACTAAATGCAAGCCAGCCCTAAGTCAAGGTGGAGATGAAAGGAGGTATTTACTGAGGGTTTACCACATCCCACGAAACCTGTTACACACTAGACAGAGTGACAGATAAGATACGGTCCTTTGCCTAGGAGAAGGGAAAGGGAATGTTTAAATCATGCAGGAGCTTTCCTAGAGATCTCAACTAACTTTGAACAAACCAAAAGAAGACAGCTTGGTAAAGAGGAGAGGAAAGTGTATTGCAAGAAAAGCAAGCTCAAAGGCAGAATTTGCTCCTATAGCAGAATTTGCTCCTATAGCACATTGTTACTGCACACCCACTTTGTATCAGGCACCATGCTAGGAAGCCTGCCATACAGATACCTGGGGAAAGAAACATCCAGGCAAAGGGAACAATGACACTCTGAGGTGGAAGTCTGATTAACCTGAGGTAGGTACAGACAGGCAGCCTGTGGGAAAAAGGGGACAAAGATGGAGAACAGGGGCATGCCAGGTGAACTCTCAAGATGAGGGATAGATCCTATAAGGACTTAGAGGCCTTGTAAGAGTTTCTGCATTTACAAATCTGGGAGGGCCCAGTGGACTTGGACATCACATGATGTGCCATGTTTTAAGGGTCGCTGCTTATTGGCAAGGGCAGAAAGAGGAAGAGCAGTTAGGAGGCTGTTGCAGTATGCGGGCCCAGTGAGAGTGTACCGAAGGATGATTTGGAATAGGATGGGAATAGTGAAGGGCCTGAGCTCTGGGGAGTCTCTGGAGTCCAAGTTTCGGTGTGTATGACTGTCACATTCTGCTCACGTGTGGTATGCAGCAAACAAGTCAAGCATGCTGCCGGGCTTTGGGCCTGAGAGAAGGGAGGATAGAGTTAGCATCTCCTGAGATGGGATGGCTGCAGGAGAAGCAGATGTTAACAGGAAAAAGGTCAGGCGTTCAGGAATCCATACCAGGTTTGAGATGTCTGTTACATATCCAAGTGGGCGTGTGGGGAAGGCAGCTAGAGAGAGGAGCTTATACTCAGAAATATTTAAGATAAAAAATGTTTAGATTTGTATTTTCAAAAGCTGACTCAGGCAATAAATATCTGTTGTGAGCACCTGCTGGGCCTGACCTGTCCTAACCCCCCTCTCCTTAGTAATGGACCTCCATATCCTGTCAGGCTCTGCTGTCCCTGAGGGGAGATTAACAGTCACTGCACCCTACTTTGAATCAAGGCATCTGACCTATGCTGAGCTCACTAGATGCTACCTACGGGCTTTGAGTTCAAGATGTATGATGTTTTCAAGGACTGAAAACCAGGATGATTCAGCCCACACTAGGGACAGCTGGAAAGTACAGCTCAGTGGGGATCACTAAGCGGAGCGCTTCACCAATGTCCCTGGGGAAGCTGGGCTTCCCGCACAGTGGCTAGTTTTCCCTAGAGCAAAAGTTCCATGAGAATTAGGCAGTCACGCAACATTCTTCCAGAGCATTCTGCCGCCTGTAAGTGAGCTACAGGCTGGCTGAAATCAAAGGGAAGTGAAAGAGGTGCCACCTTCTGATGGGAGAGTGACAGGGTAATAATGCAGAACAGCATGTAAATGTGAAAGAAGAAACTGTCGTGGACATCTTTAGAAAACACTATCTGCCAAGTGGCAAAGAGGCCAAAGATGGCATCAGCTACACACTAGGTTGGAGTTTTGGAGGCAAACCCTTTCTCTTTTTTGGTACTAGGAATTGAACTCATGAATCCATGCTTGCCAGGCAGGCACTGTGACACTGAGCTACATCCCGGCTTAAACCCTTTGTTTCGAAACATCATCTTCCTTAAGGTCAAAGAAGTTCATGCTCAAAGCTAGGTCCTGAGGCTTCTGTGCTCCCCCAAACAAAGGGATGGCAGATGTCAGAAGAAAACAAGGAAGCCAGTTCCCAGTGGGCCTGTGCAAGATTGTATCACCATCCCTAACTATACATCCCTGCTTTCACCATGTGACTTCCAGCCCCTAGGTGTGGTCATGTGACTTGCCCATTCCCCACTGGAATACAAGTGGAAGTGACATCCACTGCGTGTGAGCCAAAGCTTTAAATGCACGGGGGGCTTGGCTTCCTCTTTCCCCAATGCATCTCAGAAAGGAGCTACTGCTTCTGCCCACTACCTGGAATAAGACTTCATGTGGAACAGGACTGCCAACCTTGGCTTTCATGGGAAGTCACTGAGAAATGTATGTCTCTGCTACATGTTGCTGAAGTTCAGGAGGTTGTTTGTACTACAGCAAAGTTAACAGATTCAAGGCTCTCCAAAGAGGTACAACTGCTGGAGTGGCAGTAAGAGGCTGCCTCCAAAACGCAGGACATGCAGCTGGAGAAGGCACTGCCTGTGTGGGGAGTACTGTAGAACACCTATCTGGTTATGATGGAGAGGAACTGCCTCAAATTTGAGTTCACCTGAAAAGCAAGCAATCCCAGTGTCACCATATGCACAGATGGATCCCACAGAATAAAAAACATACCCAGTGGAATGGAAAACACAGTGGAAGCCCGCTGTGACCTCTAGAAGCCCACCTCAGGCAGAGGCGTCAGGCACCCACTCCGCTGCCATCCCAGTGTGAAACGACATGCTCCGCACCTTGAGCACACAGGCTTCCCAGCATGCCTTGATTAAGTGCATCTATCATTTCTTTTTATCCCACAAAAAGCCTAGCCTTTCCGTGGCAATCTGTTTTCCAGTTTCTAACCTTCTTAATTATAGTATTTAAACTAATTAGCTTAAATTGTTCACTTGCTTTGATCTACTTCTGGGAATCTATCTCTAAAGAAAGAGAACTTTTTGCAGAACAGTGTTCACAGCAGCTTTACTTATATGTAAAAATGGGAATTTTTAATGTACCACAAAAGGAGTGTTTAAGTAACTGTGACACATCAATTCAGTTCATAATTTAAAATTTTGGTCAGTAGATAGCAAAAATGTGTTAAAAAGATAATCAGTGAAAAAGCAGGGTGTAAAACTTGTTGACTACAGCTTAGAAGTACAGTATGTACAAAAAATCTAAACACAGGTAATAAATGATAGAAGGGAAAATATTGTAAAGTAACAATGATAAGAAGATAGACTTTGTTCCTTTCTACTTTTCTGAATGTTGAATTTTTATAATAAATATTTATGCTTCCGTTTATTTGTATCCTCACAGGATGCTAAAGGCTTATCTCTATCAAGTCAAAAATTTAGTGGTATAAATTAATCAAGTTCTCATGGCCATTTACTCCTACATGGTGAGGGGCTTAGTTGTGTAAGGTGTGATTTTGGTGGACTACCCCACCATTTCTGAGGCAATATACAGTGCCCCTCAGAGAATTATTCCAGGAGCTCCTTGGATATACAAATGCTCAAGTCCTTTATACAAAATGGCATAGTATTTGCATATAACCTATGCATCACTAGATTAAATCATCTCTAGATTACATACAATACCCAAGATGAGGTAAATGCTACAAAATATTGCTTTATTGTATTGTTTAGGAAATGATGGCAAGATAAAACATCTGCACATGTTCGGTACAGGTACTGCCCCCAAATATTTATGATCCATGGTTCTATCAATGACAAATGCAGCACCTGTAGATAGGGGAGGCCAGCTGTAGTATGCATTCGCCCAAGCTCAACTGACCATGCATGACTCGTTTTTCAAGACTCAGTTTCCTTTTTATAACAAACATAGAATTTCGATGTGGTGTCACATGCCTGCAATCTTAGCACTCTGGGAGGCTGAGGCAGGAGGATCATAAGTCTGAGCTCAGCCTGGGCAGCACATCAACTTAGTGAGACTCTGTTTCAAAATAAAAAATTAAAATAAGCTGGTGTTGAAGTTCAGTGTGAAAGCCTTGGATTCAGTCCCTAGGACATGGGGTAGAGGGAAAAGGAGAGAGAAGAGAGGGAGAGGGAGAGTGGGAAGGAAGGATAGAAGAAGGGAGGAAGGGAAGGAGAGAAGATATAAAGGTTGCTTTCCTCCAGAATTGTTGTGAATATGTCACTAAGATGATATTAAGCTGGGTGCAGTGGCACGTACCTGTTAATTCTAGCACTGAGGCAGGAGGATCACAAGTTCAAGTCCCGCCTGGGCAACTTAGCAAGACCTTGTCTCAAAATGAAAAATAAAATGGCTGGAGATGTAGCTCAGTGGTAGAACACCCCTGGATTTGATCTCCAGTTTAGCAAAAAAGAAAAGAAAAGAATGATACTTAGAACACACAAAATACTAGAGGTAACACTTCTAATACAGCCCTTTTTGTGTCACAGGTGCGTAGTAAAACCTGCCATGGTTTGCCTTTTAAAAGCGGATCTCAGGCCAAGTCTTACGGTGATAAATTCCAGGGGATGTACACACCCTCTAGCATGTGGGCACAGGGAACTCTCGCAGAATCCTGAGATTTCCCTCATGGTGCCCTGTGGAGTATCATCTTACCTCGCATCTGACAAGTTAGAAGGGCGAAGAGACAGGGTGTAGGGAGAAGAAGAACCAGTGAAGATACCTGCAAAGTCTGTGACCTGCCCAGGGTTATAAAGCTACACAGTAACTGAGGTGGGACTCAAAATCCAAATCTGAGGTTTGCAACACAGCTGTTTTAAAAATGCGGGTGTTCTGTCCACCTAAACAAAGGCATGTCATTTTTGCAACCAGTTTTGTGTGCATATTTTTCTAATTTAAACCTAAGTAGTTTGTGGGTGGGTCACTAAACTGGGGGCAAAGCTGAAGAGTCCTAGGTTCTAGATCTGTCTTTTTGATTAATTTGAGGATACACAAGAAAGTATCTCTAGACCTTGACTTCCTTACATTGCAAATTAGCAACTCTGATTTAATCACCAGGGTCCTTAAACTCTAAAGTTCTAGATATAACAAAGGGAACTCTGGCTCATTCATATTTTTCATTTTAAATCAACAGGCTTGTGGGACATATTTATTTGGATAACCACTATATAAGAACTGAAGAGTGGGTATTATTTACCCATTGGCAAGTCTGGGAAAAAATATGAGGTTCCCAATGAGTAATCTGCAAACTATAGATCTTTCATATTCTGCTGCAGAGCTGTCAGATGGGGAAAATGCACCATGTTTTTGGCTGGATCTTACGTCTCCAACTTCTCTTTGACCTACACACTGTACTATTTTGAAAGGTTGACATTTCCCAGCATAAGAGAAAAAATAGATAACACAGAGAGTATCTTAAAAGAAAATGTTATTCATGCACTGAGTTGGAGAGTTGATTTTCTAAATAAAACAATGATTTAGAATTACTTGAAGAATTACCAATACACTGGAGCCAGACTATATTTTAACTTGGGAAAAACACATGAATGATTAATCCTAAAGCTTTCACCTGAATGGGGCTAGTTCCTAAAATTGTGCAACTTTGAGTTACATTGAAACTATTATTAAATTCACAAATTTGCCCATAGATAGGCTATTGATTTGGTCCTTATATCAGAATTTCAAGCTGAAAACATCACCAGTCACATCATTTCAAGAACAAATGTTAGTGTTCATATAACCACTATCATCCTTTACATTTTGGAAATGGAGAGATTAAGAAACTTAAATGTAACTTCCTTAGAGTCTCCCGTTGAATAAATTTAAGGATAACTCAGAGTAATGGCAGGAAGGATTTTTCAACCACTGGGGGTCACATAAAAGCTTAAAGGGGGCAATGAGATATAGCGGGCACTTTTGATGCCAAATCATAAGCTTGGCAAGCTTAGATATGTCCCAAAGCTTAGGGGATGGCTCCCTGTGTTTTGTGACACCTTCTAGCTTCAGTACCTGCTGGGGTGGCATGGTGCACACTTCTCCAAGGCAGAGGCAGGACCCAAGCTCCTCTGTCCACAGAAGTGACCGAGATCATGCGCTGCACGTTATTTGGCTTTTCCTCCTTCCCTGTCTACTCCCACTCACTCCCGCTTCCTAAATCATTGCCAGAAGCATCATTATTGAATCAACTACCTGTAGCCAGTTCTTTCCATCAAGCCCCAACTCTAAAAAGGAGAGATTTCAGGAAGAGCTTAAAATAAGGACAGTCACAGGACATTGTCAAAATAAAGACAAAGTAAGGTAATCTGGAAGTAAGATGGACAAACTCAGAACCTAATCACAAACACCCATGGGATCAAACCAAATGTCAACCCCAGACAACAGCTTCCACATTCTCCTGATGTTGCAAATTAAATCTATCCAGGGCCCCCAATATTAGGATCTTGTTCTAGATTCTAAAGTACCACCAAACACAACAGTCCTAGGCACAACTATTGCAGTAGCCCACAATTCCATGTTATCATTTAAGACACTCAGAGATCTAAAAGCAAGGCCATGAATAAATCAAGCCAAATAAGTCAGATTGGAAAGGACTTTCCCTTTTCAAAACATTATACATTTGACCTCAGAAATCCATTGACTTTCTCCTCCTTTTTGGACAGTCTTTAAAACATCATATAGCATCATGACAGGAGCCAGTTCTGAGGTTTGGACCTGCCTCAAACAAGCATGATAAACAAAAGTAACATCTGGGGGTGAGCTCAGAGGAGAGGTAAGTTTGGAGCAGTTAAAAGACATAAGCTTTCTGGGACAGATGAACCCAAATGGTGTGCCATTATACCTTCTGCTGAAGATTGGAACTTTCTGGAATGCAGCAGACCACTGGTCACATCAATTATGTCCCTCAGGGAAGGAGAGAGAAATGAGCAAGCTTAAAAACACAGACATTTCCCCTGGGAGTGCAGTGAGGTGAATGTGGAGCAGGAGGAAGAGTGGATGACCACCTACCAACGGGGCGGCAAGGACAGTTCCATTATCAGACCCACCTTCCAGGGTTCATCTGGAATCTGAGCTCTAGTGCCAGTGGAAGGGATGATGGAGGCAGAAGAGCTTGTTATCATGAAGCTAACTGTACGTAATATCACCTGAGAGGGAAGGTCTGTTATACAACAACCTGTCACTCTAACATACACACAATTCTCCCAAGTAAAGAATTATTGTCCTGAAAAGGATTTATACTTCAAAAATAATTAAGGATATTGATATCTCTAACATGGAAATTATCATGCACACCATTTGTCTTTAAAAAAAAAACAAACCAGAATCTTTCTATGTAGTTCAGGCTGGCTTTGAACTCACTATGTAGACCAGGCTAGCATCAAACATGCAGCAATCCTCCTGCCTCAGCCTCCCAAGTTCTGGGGTTACAGGTGTGCGCCCACCACACCTGCTCATGCAGACACTTCTGTGAAGTGCATCATAATGCCCTAGATTTTAGTAGCTCCAGGTAGACCTTCTTTTTGGCTGTGGAAAGAGGTAAGAGAAAACTGCTCAAGGCACAGGCTTTGGAACCAGTGTCTACTCTATCACAGCACAGCACTTTTGAGTGACCTCAGAAAAGCTATGTGAGCCGGGCATGGTGGTGCATGCCTGTAATCCCAGCACTTGGGAGGCTGAGGCAGGAGGACTGTTGTGAATTCGAGACCAGCCGGGGCTACAAAGTGAGCTCACAGACAGCCTGAGCTACATAGCGAGACCCTGTCTCAAAAAGACAAAAAAAAAAAAAAAAAAAAAGAAGAAGAGAAAAGAAAAGCTACATGACCCCTCTGTCATGGTCTCATCATCTTTATACTGGAAACAGCAGTACGACTGCTGTGAGTTAATTCACATGTAGAGGTTATCAGCGTAATGCCTGGAACACCACTTTTATAAAAGGAGTGCATTTAAATGATGCCTAGATATAACTGATCCAACACACAAACTCCCCTTGTTTTCTTGAACCACACTCCCACCTCCCTCCTTAGGGCCTACAACTCACCCGTGGAAGTCCAAAATGCCTGCTCATCTACAAGCTCACTTCAGTTACTAACCCTGTGGCCCTGCATAGGCAGATATTAATTCCATCTTTAAAAGGTAACTGTAACAGGCAAGTTCTCACAGAGCCTCTGGCAAAAGGACCATGAGAAGATAAACCTCTTGATCTGCAAACTGACTGTTCATCAGAACATTCTCTGGAGTTCCTAAACAGTTCTGATTACTGGGCTCCCCCTGGATGACTCCATAGCTTGCAGGAGGGCCTCAGCAGGTTTTGTTAGTTCTGTTTTGTTTTTATTTATACCAAGCTTCCTGGTTGTTTTCTCATGAAGCAAGAGGCTTGGGAACTCTTGGCTGAAAGTCACTGGCTCTCAACTAGGGGTGATTTTGCCTCTAGGAGACAAGGGAATATTTGGTAATGTCTAGAGATGATTTTTATTGTCATAAATGGCAGCTAGTGGGTAGCACCCAGAGATGTTGGCAAACATTTGACAATACCTAGGACCGCCCCCCTCAACTGAGAATTAGCTGGACTACAGTGTTAGCCATGCCAGTGTGGAGAGCCCTGCTGTCACTCATTGAGGGTGTGGCTTTCACTGGGTTGGTGCAGTCTTCAGTCTCCCAAGTTCATCAACGGGGGCCAACCTACCAAACCAAGAGAATTGAACTGTGCAACAGATAGGATGAAAGACGGGAATAGCTTTGTAGGAACAATAATGAATTCACAGAAAAGCCACATACATCAGATGAATGTAAATTTCATTTTAAAAGACCATAGAGGGGAAAGGTATGTGGCTCAAGGGTAGCGCGCTTGCCTATCATGTTTGAGGGTATATTGGTCAGCTTTCCCACTGTAGGATTAAATACCTGGTGCCCACAATTTAAAGGAGAAAATGGTTTATTGCCAAATAGTTTCAAAGGCTTAGTCCATAGTCTACCAGAGGCTAGTTCCAAGGCAGAAACATCATGGCAGAAGGGCATGGCAGAGCAAAGCCACTCAGTTCGTGGAAGCAGAACTGGGGCGAGGGACCAGATAGAGTACCCAAGGTGCTGCCTCTATGACCCACCCAGACATACCCAGAAATATGCTTTACTCATTTCCTGGGAAACTCCCAAGCCAATCAAATGATGGCTAAGCTTAACTCACAGTGGCCCTGGGTTTGATCCCCAGCAGAGCAAAAATAAAATAACAAAGTTGAATAGAAAAGAGCATGCCAAAAATCCAGTAATTCTCACATTGTAGACATGTCAGAGGCACAGCTACTCCATTGGATGAATAAGTACAAGAGCTACCTGCTGAAAATCCACTGGCCATTCACCAGGTGTTCAATAGTTGGTAGAAATGCAAGTAAATGCTTTGCCTACACTCTCCAACTGATTCCTCACAACTGTCTGATAAGGCAGGTATTTGTGCACGGAGGGAATACAGGTTTGAAGTGTCTGAGAAACATGTTTAAGACTGCCGTGCTGGGCTATGGACCTCAACCTGTCCACATCACTCATAGCCTATGATTTCTGGGCATTCATCATCATGCTTCTCATCTGATGTAGGGTTTGTTCTCTGAAGTAAGCTAGGAGGCACCTGCCATACTGTTCACTACCCAACATCTGTGGAAAATGTCTAGAGGGAGGCAGGCTCAGGTACTGGAGGCTTTATAAGCTCTGCTAATGACTCCTGAGCATCAGTATGTCTGAAAACCAGGCAGTCCCCTGCCATAGCCTTTGTTTATCTGGACACATTACTGCTAGGCCAACTACCGAAGGCTGTTTCCTTCACAGGGCACAGCCTGGCTCTGAGACATAGAGATCACCATCTGACTCCCCTTAAGAAAAAAGAAAGTAAACAAAACATGCTGGCTGAATTGATCAAAGAGAAGGAACACATTTGAATTTGCTTCCTTAGGGAAGCTAACTCCTAAGTAGCTCCTAAAGGGTAAACTAAGCAAGTTAGTTGCAAAAATTAAACTATTTTGGCACTAACAACAACTAAGGTTCCAACACTCTTGGGCATTGTACATGAATAGATTGGATAATTTATGGCCCATAATTCCCACAATTAGAGACTACAAGGGCTTGTTCATGGAGAATCCACTATGCCTGTGTTGGAGCCACAGATCTGACAGTGACTTTATCACCACAGTCTCGATTTTGCCAACAAGAGGAGCAGTAGCGACAGGTTGCTGGTCACACGGGGCAAATGATTATGGGAGCAATACAGAGGAAAATAATTTATTATTTGCATCTTAATTATTCTATTGGCTCATCTAAGACTCATTCCAATTTGCCCTCCTGTTGCAAGTACCCCATTTTGCTATAATTTGTCTGCCCACTGAGTTTGAATTAATCTGTCATTTGCTTTTTTTAAACAAGGTGGGGGGAGATCGAATCCTGTGCATGTTGAAAGAAAAATGCCATGTGGCTGGAACAGTCCTTGTGATGTCCATTCCACTCCTAATTACTAACCCACTGGCTTTCTGACAGATGGACAAGAACAACCCACCTCTTACAGAGCTTATGTAATGAGGCACTGGGTAATCACAATTCCACATTCAATCTGCACCATTAATGCCAGAGGTAGTTCAACTGAATTAGAGAATTAGGGTCTTGTGGATATGACTGATGCATTTGTACACAGTAATTTTATTAACCATTAACATGCTTTGCAGAAAAAAAGGCTTCTTGTTCAAAACCATGAAAAAAGGTATGTAATTTACAACCTTCGCTGATTGAATAGCTTCTCAGTTGGTGAGAAGGTAGGAGCTGAGAGTGTGCATTCTACCATTGAACTACAGTGGTTATATGGAATTAAAACATCACTGCCTAGAAGTCAATTAAGGGTATTATTCACAGGCTTGTTAAAAGGTCACATGCCAAAAACTTCACTTAACAGAAAAGACTTGGGGTATGGTGCTCAATGTTTTTAACCCACAAATGACTGGAAATGGAAAGAAGCCATGCCCAAATTTTATCTCTGTCTCTATCTGTATATGTGAAATCTTTCAAGATTCTACTGTTGAGAAAACCCAGACAAGCTCTCTGTCTCTCCTCCACCCACCCACCCAGCTCCCAATTTGTCAGGCTTCTGGACTTCCTTACTTCATTCTTTGCCTGAGCCAAGGGAGCTGATATTTAATTCATCTTGCTATGAGTGACTCTGATCATTGTGAAGTCTCTTCCAGGCATTTAAGACTAGTCCATAGTTGGATAAATGGTTTTCCTCCTGATCAAAGGAATAAACATTCTATTAAAGGCAGAAATATGAAGGAGGGGGAAAGGCCCCAAAAACCAGCCTCAGCAAGTGTCATTACTCCAGAGGTCCTCACCCTGGGGAGATTTTTGATGCCCCCATCCTCCCCCAGAAGACATCTGGCATTGTCTGTAGATACTGTTGGTTGTCACAACTTGGTAGGTGAGGTATAGTAGCATGAGGCTTGGATGCTGCTAAACACTCTACAGGGCAAAGGACAGCCTCACAACGAAGAACTGCCCAGCCCAAAATGTCCAGAGACTGGAGGTTAAAATACCCTCTTCTCCAAATTTTAGAGCCTGCCAACTCAAAATGTAGTTCCAGATAATAAGGTTTGGTGTGTGCTGGTGAAGACAAGAGCAACTGTCATCTCCCTTCACTCACAATGTCAGCCATGCCCCCTGAACTGAGGGCCTATGAAATGCCTGCCTCACCTCAGGGTAAAAAAATTAAACACATTTCTGTGCACTAATGATGAACTAGTGAAAACAACTAGAAAAACTATTGTATTCACAAAACCTTAAAAATATAATACAATACAACACAATACACACAAACAATATAACACCTAGGGACCATCTTAATCAAGGAGGTAAAAGATCTCCATAAGTAAAAGTACAGAACACTAGAGAAAGAAATTGAATAAAACAATAGAAAATGGAAAGAACTCCCATATTTATGGATCAGACTAATTAATATTGGTAAAATGGCCATATTACCAAATTCAATCAACAAGTTCAGTGCAATCTCCACCAAAATTCCAAAGACACTGTTCACAGAATTAGAAAATACAATGGTAAAATTTATATGGAAACACAAATGATCCAGAATACCTAACACAATCCTAAGCAACAAAAGTAAGACTGGAAGCATCAGAATACTCATAATAATTTCAAATTATACTGTAAAGCCCCTAGTAACCAAACAGCATGGTAGTGGAACAAAAATAGACACATAGGCCAATGAAATAGAATGGAGGATGCAGAAATAAACCTGTGCAGCTATAGCCACCATTTCATTCTTGACAAAGCATCCAAAAACACACATTGGAAAGAAAAAGATCTGTTTTATAAATAGTGCTGAGAAAACTGGATATCCACATGTTGAAGACTGAAACTAGGTCCTGTCTCTCAAATGATTAAAATATCAGCTCAAAATAGATCAAAGACCTAGATGTAAGACCTGAAACTTTCAAAGTATTGGAAGAAAAAGTAGGGAAAACATTTGAAGCTATAAACACAAAGACTTCCTGAATAGGTCTCCAGCAGCATAGGAAATAATGGCGAAGAGTCACTAAATGGGACTAAGGCAAATTTTAAAACTGCTGCAGATCAAGAGAAACAACCAATAAAGGGACAGCATACAAAACTGGAGAGAATTTTTGCCAGCTACCCTTCTGACAGAGGATTAACATGTAGAATAGAGGAAATTAAAGAACTGAGAAAACATAACACCAAAAAATCAAGTCGCTCAATCAATTAATGGGTGAATGAACTGAATAGACACTTTTCAAAAGAAGAAATATAAACGACCAATATATATATGGGAAAAATGTACAACACCTTTAGCTATTAGGGAAATATAAATCAAACTACATTGAGATTCTGCATCATCCCTGTCAGAATGACTATCATCAAGAATACAATAAATAGGGCTGGGGATATAGCTCAGTGACACAATCGCCCACTTGGCAAGTGCAAGGTCGTGAGTTCAATCCCCAGCACCGCAAAAAAAAAAAAAAAAAAAAAAGAATACAATAAATAGTGGTAAGGAAAAGCGAACTATTTAGTACAGCCACTGTGAAAATCAGTATGGAGGTTTCTCCAAAAACTAAAAGTAGAACTACCATATGACCCAGCTATACTACTCCTTGGCATCTAGCCAAATGAATTAAAGTCAGCATATGGTAAGGATATCTAGCCGGGGATATAACTTAGTGGCATAAGCACCTGCCTGACAAGTGCAAGGTCCTGAATTCAATTCCCAGTGCCAAAAAACAAAACAAAACAAAACAAAAAAAAACATAAGGATATCTGGATACCTGTGTTTATTGTGCACAGTTCAAAATAGCAGGGCTATAGAACCGGCCTAATCAACAGAGAAATGGATAAAGGAAAGGTAGTAAACATTTTGAGTCAACTCAGGACATTAAGGTAGTAATAAAAAGATACCCAAGAAAGAAGACTTCCAGAAATGCTTCAGAAAGTGGCAAGAATGATGGATAAGTGTGTTTGAAGTGAGGAGGAATATTCTGTGGTGAATTAATAGCAATGTGTCTTCTACTGTCATTTTAAAAAAATTTAAATACATAATGGAGTATTATTCAGTAAAAAATGAAATTATACCATTTGTAGGAAGATGGGTGGAAATGGAGATCATCAAGTTAAGTAAAATAAGCCAGACTCACAAACAGTATGTATTTCTAAAAGCAATGACATGAAAGAAGAAGGGAGAATATTATTATACAAGAAGGGGAGAGGAAAAAGAAATTTAAGGGAGGATAAAGGTGGGATGAAAAAATAGTTATTAATTATATCATTAGGATATTATGATGTCAACATGAATCTCTGGGGTGAAAAGATGTCCACTACATTCTAAGTGAAATTGCAGGTTTCAAAACAGTATACAAGATATGACCAAAAAAAGGTCAATGTTTAAGTTAAAATCTTTTAAAATGACAGTAAAAGACACATTGCTATTAATTCACCACAAAATATTTCCCCTCACTTCAAACACACTTATCCATCATTCTTGCCACTTTCTGAAGCATTTCTGAAAGTCTTCTTTCTTGGGTATCTTTTCATGACCACCTTAATGTTCTGAATGGACTCAAAATGTTTACAGCAACTTCCATCAAATAAAAGCATTACAGTGTGTCCTCCCCATTTATTACCTTGATCACTGGATATGGAACCCCAGCATGCAACTTCTAGCTCTTCTCCAACACTGAAATGACCAGGGAAGGTAAAAGTTTTGAATCAGTTCAGGACATTGAACTGCCAGCCACGGTAATGCAACTAAAGATGTCGCCAAAAGGACTTCCAGAACTTTAGAAAGTGGCAAGAAGATGTGACCGGTGTCTGAAGCCAAGTAGAGTATTCTGAGGGAATTAATGGCAATGTGTCCTTTATCATAATAAATTTTTAAAAATTTAAACATCATTGTCATCAGACCTCATATATAGCACTACCAGTTTATTTTTGAAACATGCATTAAAATATAGAAATTATCTAGAATTGTGTCCACTTAATTTCTTTAATCTGTCTTGGGAGTGAGATGGTCAGCATATTTTTCTCTCAAGAATATTTTTTGACTTGTGCTACTATAAAATGTTTCTAAGCAGAGCAAATTAAGAATTGCTGTAAGAGGATATGTTAATTAGCTTGATTGTAGTGATCATCTCATAAGGTACTGTATATCTCAAAACATCCCATTACATACCTCAAACATATATGATTTTGTCAATTATACTTCATAAAAATTACCAAAAAGGACTCACTTTGAAACAAAAAGGTGCAAATAATTAATTTTCTACAGTGCTATCAATTACATCTCCTATATCCTCATATTGGTTCACATTTTAATGGCCTACATTTAGACATGACTATTAGCTATAACTAGGATCAAATTTCACATTCTTCTAATTATACATCACTGTCTCACATCTATTTCTTCACTTGGACTCCTACGACTCCTCCACCAATCTACATAGATGCTTATATACATATATGGGTATGTTTCCATATTTGTATGTATATGTATGTGTCTGTGGGGGAGTATATACAGACACACACACACATACACACATGTCCATGTCTCTACACACATACACACACGTCTCTGTCTCTATACAACAACACACACGTCTCTGTCTCTGTCTCTACAAAAAACATCTACACAACATTGTGTAGAGACAGAGACAGATATAGATATAGAGGAAGGGAAGGAGGAAAATGGGAGGAGAGAGAACTAAAGAAAGTTTGTATAAAAACTTTAGAAAGACTTAAAAGAAGAAAAAACTTCAAGGACTCTAAGATGCTCCATAAGGAAATATAAAAGTCCTTAACGTTTAGAAAAATACTTGCCAAAGAAGTCCCAAATTCCTGCGTTCTGCTATGAAATAGCTGGGGCTGGTGGGTAAAGCTGGTGCGGGGGGTGGTTATGATAGAAGTTGTCAAGGTACAGGAATTTATAACTTTTCTTTCCAGACAGTCAGACCAGTACAGCAGGGCTCTCCAATTCCCAGTCCTCCAGCACCTGTTCTAACCTCGGCAGTCCTTCTGGTCCTGGCTGAAGTCATGACCACAGCAAGGTTGAGGGGAAGGTTTCCCATAAATAAATCTTGGTAATGGCATGGGAAGCATTAAGAGGAACACAGAGAAACAGTCAATCAAATGCAATCCAAAGAGTGCTGCAAACACATATTAGACATATGTCTGAAGTAGGCTGTCTCTCGAAAAATATTTTCTTGATATTTAAGTAAAAAATAAAACCTGAAAAAACATCTTCTCAAGTGCCATTCAGAATCAACTTTATAGGTTGGCTGCAACATAAGAAAAATGGTCATTGTCAACATGGACAAAAAAATACAGTACAGAACCACTTCCTCTCAGTTTCTTTTCCAGGCCCTCCAACTGGACAAAGCACAGAAAAATAAAATTCATTAAAAGGACACAGATGTGCAACAAGGAACCTTGGACAGAAACACCTGGTCACTCTAACAACATCCAGATCTAAATCCTGTCTTCCCAACATCAGGCCTGACCTGAGAAAGACCTTTCCACCAAACATGGTGCCCTCTAATAAAACAACAGGAATCAATGCTGCCCTCAGCAAACAAGACATTCAGGACTAGACCTGCAGTCTCCCCGACACCAGAAGACCCAGCTCTATACGCACACCTGTGCTGATCGTCCTTGCAGCTTTGACCTCAAACATCCCATTCAAATTTCTTGGGACTATGACCTTCAACCCCAAACCCTACACATACTTAGCCTTCCCACTCCAGATATTAGTTGGTATCACTCCAACTTCAGCCCCTGCACATAGATGGAATTACACGTGGTCTTTCCCACAGACTGAGTCTCTGGGTGTTTTCTCCCAGACTGTTACTTAACACCTAAATACTGACCCACCATTCAAATTAATATGGAAAAACCACCTACTGTCTGAAAAACAACCAGGGAAAACAGGAAACTTCTAAAAGTCTAGAAATAAGCCTTGTTACTTTTAAGTAGATCTTAGGAATTACTTCTTGGTGGTTTATTCAATACATTACAAGCACTCCAAAATAGAAAATATTCTATCCAGCTAACCTAGGTTTGCTAGCAATACATGGACCTAGCCTAAGTGTATTTTTGTTATAGATGGCTTCCCTAGCCTAGTCACTCAGGATATTCCTGTCTTCAATGATATGCTTTGATTTTATTTAGGTATTTGTCAAGAGCTTTCCATTGTATTTTTATGAATAAGAAAAATGATGGTAGAGTGAGGTGAACTAAACTCTGGTTGGACAAACATTAAACATTCTAGAAAATCATGATTATCAAAGCAATCAGTCGGAGTGAAGGCTCTAGACCAGTGGTGGTGAACCTATGGCACGCAGGTTATTTCTCTTTCAAGACAAAAGATGTTAATGTTTGAGTCGTTTACTCAAGACTAAAATTTCAGTATTCAGGTTTAACTGCAGTATTGGTGCTTTGTAGTTGTCAGTTTTGTGTTGCAGTTGAGGCACTTGTCTCTAAAAGGTTCGACATCACTTCTCTAGGGTCATATCTTCTAAAGCCATTTCAAAAGAACACCATTTTGCCTTCTAAAGAGTCAGTTTTCTTTTTCTTTCTTCTTTTTGATCTATCTCCCTCCCTTCCTTCCTTCCTTCCTTCCTTCCTTCCTTCCTTCCTTCCTTCCTTCCTTCCTTTCTTTCTCTTTTGACAGGGTCTAGCTTTGTAGTTCAGGCTGGCCTTGAATGCATATGAGCTCAGGCTGACTTCAAACTTGTGGTAATCCTCCTGCCTCAGCCTCCTAAGTGCTGGGATCATAAGTATGTGCCACCATGCCTGGCATAAAGTGTCAATTTTATTAAAGGAAAATACCTAGTGCTAGTGGTCATAACCTCAGAGGACCATTTAGTAATATGTATCACACCTCTGACTACACTGTCCAGTTGAAGGAATTTTGCTCCTAAGAAAGTAATTCGATAGATGCAAGAATGTACAAGGTTCTTCACTGCTGTAACAGGAAAAGAGCACACTTAGGTATTAAATGGAAACAGAATGGTTACAATGGTTCCATAAAATGTAATATTAAGGGACACTTGAGGTACATTGAGATTTTTTAAATGACAAAGAAATGCTCACTCTAGAAAATTCAGTTGGGGCAGAAGCAGAAGACACAAGAGAACACACGGCTTCAACCCAGCTTTGTAAAACTGTGCAAGGTCGAGGCACATGCACAGAAGTGTTGGGAAAAACATCCCCTCAAAAGCTAGCCATTTTATCAGTGATAGGATAAAGAGTAATTTTCATTTTCATACTTTGAGGCTATTTGGTTTTAAATAGTGTGTATGTAAAAATGTAAGAGTTATGAAAAGTTATTTAGAACACATTTTTAAATAATTAGTTTTCCAATCCAAGTGCCCATCAACTGAGGAGTGGATAAGAAAAATGTGGTATTTTTATACAATGGAATATTACTCAGCTTTAAAGAATGATAAACTAGAGGCTTTCATAGGTAAATGGATGCAACTAGAGACCATACTCATAAGCAAAATAAATCAGACCCGCATGTATAAACACCGTATTGTCTCCCTAGTGTAAGAACCTGAAAGAGTAAATAAAACCCAAAATGTATAATAGATATTGTGAAAGGGAAAGAAACTGCTTAATAGGAAAGAACAACTGGGATTAGGGAAAGAAGATAAGAATAAGGAAGGGAACTATATATACATAAACACACACACACAAGATAGCGAATATAATTGTACTACTAATTTCTATTGGTTTATTGAAAGGAACAGTTAATGTTTAGTTGTTTGATCAATTTTGTATGCCTATATCTGGTAATCAGAGCAAGTACTTTAAAGATAACAATAAGAAATACAACAACCATTGTAGATTTCCTATCATCTTATTTTGAAATTCTGTATCTTTTTTTATAGTTTTGTGCTGTTCTGTTTTTGTCTTTGCTTTTGTTATTTTGTTTTTGCTCTTTTCTCTTTAAAATTAAATACATGCATACATACATACATACATCATTAGTTCTCAAGAACAGTAAAAGGAGAGAGGAATATACAAGCAGGGGCTGCAGGGTTACTATCCAGGGCTGTGATAGAAATGGAGTGGGACAAGTGATAATACTGGGTATTTGGTTTTTTGTTTTGTTTTGTTTTGTTTTTTCCGGTACCGGGAATCAAACTCACGACCTTGCGCTTGCCAGGCAGGCGCTGTGCCGCTTAGCTAAATCCCCAGCCCCCTAATACTGGGTAGAGAACAAGACCACTTCCAACCTAGTAGCCAGTCCAGGCCTTCATAAGGCAATTATAATCATGCTGGTTATCAAGCCCTGTATCCCCACCTGTCTCAAACCAAAAGACTTTATTATAGATAGCTAAGTGACTTAGAAATATCATAGGCAGTCAGACAGGGATGGGCCCTCAAGAGGTCAGTGCCAAAGACAACAGTGGAAGGCACATTCATTGAAGGTCAAGCCTCAGGACAGAGAAAAAACTACATCCACATACTTTCCCTAGGGACGAAGAACAGTGATTGATATTCTCAATAGCCATCAGTCACCTTGGGTGGGAGACCAAAACCTCCTGGACCCACCCCTTTCTGGAAAGTCCTTGTTCGTCCCAGGTGAGCTTCCTACCTGACTTTCTTCCCCATTTGATCTTCATTTAATCTATATTACCTAAGCAACTACACTCATAATCTAACTGGCTGACCATAATTTTGTTCCACCTCACACCCACTTTGTGATGTCCCATTGGATCGAAATTACCTAAATAACTATATTTGCAATCTTATTAGGCAACTATAATTTTTTCCCAACTTACACTCACCTCACCTCATGGTTTTACTCTATAAAACTCCCTTGAGAAGCAGGTTCCCCAGGGCCACCTGCTCAGGACCCACTTCTGTTCCTCTTAGACAGAAGCTTTCTTTCTCTTAATAAATATTTCCTACTCTTAACTTCTGTTGTTCCTAGAATTCATTCTTTGATTTAGAGAACATGAACTCAGCATATCAGACATCTCAGTCTAACAGGATGGGAGTTATACTTCCCATATATTATTCGGAGGTCCTATATGTTATTCCCTACATCAATTTGAAGCAGCACCTGCTCCTCCTCCAAGCCTGTCCCCCTCAAACCTCATCCCACAAATGCCTCTATTTTTTTTAGACACAACCCATGTTTCACTGTAGATACTTCAGACTTACTCTGCAGAAGGCAGCTAGCAAAGAAAAAGTACTCCATGACAGATTTCTCAATATAAAATGGACCACAGAGAAATTCAAAGGCTTTCCTCAGCAAATATAAGAAAACAATTCTTGCTCTGCAGAAGAAAGCATGAATGACTCGTTCAAGGCTTTTCCATTAACTCTGTAACGTATGCCTTTTTTGGAACTAAATGTAATAACCTGGGCTCCCCTCAGGGACTGGAGGGGGAATAAATCAAAGTAATTATTTCTGTAAAGTAGCTAATGTGCCATTTTTTTTCCTCCCACAGTAAAAATTCCCCAACATATACACATGCACACAAACAAAAACACACACCTTTCCTCTGAAACAGACCAGTTCAGTACTATAAAGCTTCAGATCCAAGGAGAAAGGAGTTTACATACTTTTTTGTATTTTCTCAATGATGCTTTGATTCTTTCTGGCCTGAGCACCAACTTTTATCATTGGCTATCATATCACAGTCTGGTTATGATGCAAAGAATGGAGTCATGGGGGTTTGCATTTGTTATACTTTGCCATATGAAAACCCCCTTTTATGAAGTCAGTGAAATATGTGCTCAATCTAATATCCTCAACCTGCCCCCAAAGAGCCCCTGATGTCAGTGCCCACCTCTTTCGTGGTGAGATGGACACACTTGGTTTAAAAGCCAAGTTCAGGTATGTATATTCAATACCAAGCCAAGATCCTGTGTAACTGACAAACCAAAAGCAGAAGTCCAACCCTTCTCTGTCTGGAAATGGGCTGGTTAGGGGAGACACTAACCTAAGCTTAACTCCTGGCTCAGCTTTAGAGCTCAATGCACCACAAACATTAATGCCAAAAATCAGCCCGCCGGGTTCATGTCCAAACAACACACAATAAGCACCAAGTGCTGGACAGTTCCTCCCCAGACAACTCATTAGGCCAGTCCTCTTGGACTTTCTCAGGGACAGGGTATGACAACAAATACAGAAAAATTACTTGTAAGTCATTTCTTCTCCCCAAGACCTTTCATCAGCCAAACCTCCTCCTTAAATTTCCCCTTTTTCTGGTAGAATGTGATATTTGCACAATGTAGATTCAACAATAAGGAAATGTGTATTTGCTCCTGGACGTGTTTGCCGCTGCCTCAATCACATTTCTGGAAATGCAGGCTCGTGGGTTAATTATGCAAAGGGCAGACCCAGCTTTGTGTAGTTTTTTGTTTATAAGCCTATCCCAGCTTTAGTTACTCATGATATTAGGCACAGCAACCTAATACAGACCTGCAGCTGTGCCCACAGTGATGAGAGCTTGGGGAATACTCTGGGCTTCATGTGCATATAAAATAGCGAGCTTACCATTCTCTACATATGTTCCTCATTCTTCTGTGCATTCATGGCTGGCAGCATTTCTAATCACAGAAGCCACTCCACGAACAGTCAAGAGTACAGATCAGCAGCAAGAAACAGCCACACCATACTTGGGGACTGACAAAGTCTCTGGCGTAATGTGCACCCTCGCCAATAAACCAGCTTTCACTCCCATTCAGAATTCAGGCTGGCCAAGACACATTAAGGGAATTTAAAACTCACAGTTTAGTTTTCTCTTATTGAATAAAAAAGGAGCCGGTGTCTCAAGCATAGAATCTAAAGGAATAAACAAAGAGGTGTGAACAGATTCACGGAGAAGCCATAAAGGCATCACAGCAAGACAGCAAGAGCTGGAATAACTCAGGGTTCTTAAATAAATTATGCCAACACCAGAACTCTGTGAGGTCAGGAGAAAGAATGGGTTAGATATGCAGGCAGGACATTTTAAAACATCCTCGGTTTTGTGTTAGAAACAGGGTTCAGAACACTACGTTCAGAGAGATCCCATTTTCATCTTTGTCGATAGCCACATGTATATACTTGTGTGTGTGCAAAGCATACAATTGTGTATCCTACCTTATTGGCAAAGAAAATATTCTGGAAGCAAATGCACTGTTCTATGTTTAGCTTTTATAGCTAAGGGGGAAAAGGCCAAGAGTAAGAATGAATGAGAGAAAACTTCTAGCTTAAAACTGAATATTCACTTAAAGCCATTTCTTCTATACATATGCTCTACAATTACAATCACTGAGTTAAAATGTTTTCATTATTAAAGGAAAAACTGAGGGCCTCCCATATTCGTGAAGTGGCAGATTTCATAAAAAAACAGCTGTGCACTCCTGCATTAATTATATAACCAGGTCATTTCAGCCCAAGGCTTAATAACTTGCCCCTGGCCTTCTACTGCTCTTATAATCAAATCTTCCTCCCGAGGCCCTCAAGGCTCCAGCTGCATCTCCTTCTGCTCTGCACAACCTGGGTGCAGACACAGGAATGGAGTGTTCTCTCACATACCGAGCTGGCCCCACCGGAGTCCTTTGCTTTTGGCTGTCCTTCCTTCCAGGGAGGCTCTTTCCCCCAGCTCCATCCTGCTGACTGAGGTATCAGTTCAAGCAAAGCCTGGGCAGTTACCTCCTGGACACACCCCGCGCCCTTCAGAGAAGCCTCCTCAGGTGCTCTGCGCCCTGCCCTGGTTTGTTACTGTCCTCACCATTCTCACTCCCTCTGCAATTATTGTCCATCTCCCTTTAGGTCCATGTGAGCGGGAGATGGTTTGTTCCGCACCCACATGCCTCACAAAGGAGTAGGCACACCGTGGACACTCAGTGACTCATGGAAGGAAGGAATACACTTCAGAGACGGGTACTAGAAAATGCATCTTGATAGGAAACTGGTAAAACTACTGGACTTTGTAAAAACAGATTTTACCTTCTCACATGTGAAACAAGATGCATACTACACTGATAGATGACTTTTCAATCAGAAACTAATGCCTAGGTCACACTCACCATTCCAGAAATGAAGATGAGAACCTTAAAAATTCAAAGGAGGAAGGGTGGAGCGTAGATCCACTAATATGTCACAGGAGGCCCTTAAGATTGATCTGTCCATGAATGTGCGCGCTGCTTGGCAAAGGCCATGAAGAGGCTTTCTGTGACCACCTTTCCCAGGTGCTGACTGAAAAAGACAAACAACCCCTGGAGGAGGAGCAGAAATTTAGCCAGATACACGGTCTCTGCTGAAGTCCACAAAGCATGTTGCTCAAAACAGGAAGGAAAGGAGAGACACTGAGACATGGGGGTCCAAATA
>NW_004955440.1:2075967-2112455 GCF_000276665.1 Chinchilla lanigera
AAAAAAAAAAAAAGAAAAAAAAGACCATTCACATAGCTACTTTTTGAACGATCAAGTTCAAACTCCAACACATTACTTCCTGTTCTGTAAGAACTACACCCAGAATAACCTGGCTTTTCTATAATTTTAGTTTCAGCCACCTTGGGAGAAGGGAATCAAACATGGATATCCTCTGGATATTTCACTGACTTCCTGAAAGGGGGTTTTCATATGGCAAAGCATAACAAATGCAGGACAGCCAAAAGCCAAGGAGGGACAGAGCAGCCGTGAACAACCCCAAACCCCAGTTACTCCTACAGGGGACTCTCATAGCATCATAACCAGCTGACGGGGACACCCAGAGGGAATTAGCAAAGGGAGTCTGCATCACACCTGTGACTCAGAAGCTATTTTCTCAATTTGAGAGGCAAAAAAAAAATCTTTTGGGTTCATTTCTGCTAAACATGTCACCATCCCTTCTTTTCAGTTCCTCATCTATTAGGTTAAGACTGAAACTTTCTACCACCGGGCGTGGTGGCACTCGTCTGTAATCCCAGCACTTGGGAGGCTGAGGCAGGAGGATCATTGCAAGTTTGAGACCAGCCTAGGGTACAAAGTGAGTTCAAGGCCAGCCTGAACTGCATAGCGAGACTCTGTCTCAAAAAAGACCAAAAAAAAAAAGACTGAAACTTTCCATTTTATCTGTCTTGGAGGCATCCTAGGAAAAGGACTAAAAAGAAGGATTAAAAAGTGAGTATGTTCTGAAGACTTAGAAAAGAGTATGCAGACTCATTCATTCTCACCCACGCTCACTAACACGCTCCTTTATATACTGCATATATAGTTTATATGCACACAATATGAAATACATAAATCAGTATATAATGTATACATTTTAAATGTGATTAAATTTAAATTCCTTTTAAACTTTATAATTGTATTATGTGAACACTTCACAGGAGCTCTATACTCTTCACAAATTAAAGATAAAATAGAATATTACTGACTAGAGGCACAGGGTTATACAATACTTATTCATCTAGTACAACTGAAACTTCAGGCCCATCTGACCGACCCATGTTTCTGTGCCTTGATGACAAAATTAGTGTTCTGCTTCGTTAGTGAGACCTTATCTCACAGTATTAATCTGAGGGTTAAATAAGATAAAAACAGAAATTACTTAGCATAGCACCCAAAGATAGTAAAAAATGAGTAATTCAGAAAACCTTCAGAGTTAATCATTTAAATATAGGCCATAATTCCCTGCCAAACTGGGAGGTCTACAGCTCTATGTTTAGAGCCTACAGTCACTAAAAATTATGGAATTTAATAAAAGAATATGAACCTTCAATTGTTAGTAGATAGTAACAATACCAACATCACTGAAGAAAAATTGATAATACAATAGGGGGATTAATCTGGGTGTGGTGGCACACACCCATAATCCTAGCACTGGGGAGGCTGAGGAAGAAAGGATTGCCTCAAGTTCAAGGCCAGCCTGGGCTATACAGTGAGTTAAAGACCAGCCTGAACTATCTAGTGAGACCCTGCCTCAAAAAGAAAAGAAAAAAAAGTAACAAAAACAACTGGGGATTACTCATTCAACAAAACACAAAAAGGATGGTGATGAAGGCAAATATGGTGGATCACTCCAAAGTGTGTTTCCTGAAGAAGGTGGAACCTTATCCAGTGTCCTGGTTGCCTTTTAGAATCAAATAACATCTGTAACACACAGACTGATGTCAGCACGTATTACAGTCATCTAACCTCTGCTTATGCCAATGCCTAGGGTTCCTAAGTGAGTCTTTCTACAGGAGAAAAATGAAAGACACCATATGGACACTGTTTTACCCAGGGCTACTATAGCAAAATACCACACATAGGGTAGCTTCAACAACAGTTATTTTCTCACAGTTCTGAGGCTGGAAGTGCAAGACCAGGGTCTAGCATGGTCAGGTTCAGGTGAGGGTTGTCTTTGTAGCTTAGAGACAGTCACCTTCTCACAATGTCTTCTTATAATGAATACAGCCAGGTCTGATGTGTCTTAGAAGGACACTAATCCAATCAGGAGGCTCTGTCCTGATGATATCATCTAAACCTAATCACCTCCCAAAACAGCTACCTTAGGAGCTGGGACTTCAACATATGAATTTTGGGAGACAGAACATTTAATCTAAAACAGTCACTCAATGTCTTATGATACTTTGCCACTAACAAATTGGCATCCTACTCTAACGTATCAGTTCTGCATATCAGTTTATTATGACTTTCAGACTTTGTGGCATTAAAATCAAGCTGCAGTCCATAAAGTCAAAATCCAGGCTCCACAGAACCATCAAGAGGCCAGAAAGACAAATTTCTTTTTCTTTTTTTTTTGGTACCAGGAATCGAACTTAGGACCTTGTGCTTGTCAGACAGGTGCTTATGCCACTGAGCTATATCCCCGGCCCACAGATTTATTTAATGTGAAAGGCCTCTTGGAGAAAGTGTTCTACAGACAGTGGTGTGCCCTTTTAACAGAACTTCAAAAGGTCCTCAAAGGTCTAATCAAGACCAAAAATTACACAAAGGAAGAGAAAACCACAAAGGACTACACATTACATGATTTCATTTATACGAAATGTACAAAATAGTCTAAATGATCAGGCCAGAAAACAGATTAGTATTTACCTGAGCTGAGCAGAAGGGGAGTGGAGGGATTGGGTGGTGAAGATTTCTTTTGTGGCAATAAAAATGTTCTAAAATTGATTTTGGTGATGGGTGGGCAATTCTACATACACTAAAGGCCACTGAATTGTACACTCTTCATAGGTAAACAGTATGCTGTGTGAATCTTATTTTCATTTCTTTATTTTTTAAATTTTATTTTATTTTAAAGAGACAAAAAAGATCAAAAAACAATACAGAATTTCAAAACAAGATGATAGGAAACTAACAATGGTTATTATATTGCATTGTTCTCTTCAAAGCAGTTGCTCAGATTACCAGGTATAGCATTCAAAATTGATCAAATGTAAGCACTAACGGTTCCTTTCAATGAACTAACAGAAATTAGTAGTAAAATTATCTTAGCTATCTTGTGTATATATGCATATCTTGTTTTCCTTCCCTTTCCCTCATCCAAGTTGTTCTTTCCTTTTGAGCAGTTTCCTTCTCTTTCACAATATTTATTGTACCTTTTAGATTTTATTTACTCTTTCATATTCTTACACTAGGGAAACAGTACGATGTTTACACGTGCAGGTCTGATTTATTTCACTTATGAGTATGGTCTCTAGCCATATCCATTTACCTATAAAAGCCTCAAGTTCATCTTTTTTTATAGCTGAGTAGTAATGTCATTTTATTTTATTTTATTTTATTTTATTTTATTTCCCAAAGAGGTAAGAGTCTCACTATGTTGCCCAGGCTGGCTTCAAACTACCCTCCTGTCCCACCCTCCTGAGTCCCCATATGTGAGTAACATTTTAATAAACTATTTAGAGAAAAATCTGTATTTTTCCTACAAAGTCTACTGTTAAAAATAACCCCCATATCAGGTGCCTAGCATAGAGCACACACAGTGCCATGCTAACTTTTCTACATTGCCTCATCTGCTTCTCTTAACATTTATATGAGATAGGTGGAAACTATTAAGAAAACCATTCAAGTGGTCCTTTCCGTGCTTCATATTTTGCTCTTTAACTGTATGAATAAGCTGAATCATGACAGAGCCAAACACTTGTAAGATCTTGGTGATTCCAAGTTCAAATGTGTGACACTTAGAGAGAAGCATGGGATGGGAAGAAATAGTAACCAGAGTCCTAACCTGGGCAACTTTACAGACCCCCAAAGTAGGCCTGTACACAATAGAGAGTTCCTTCCTAAAAGCAGTGGTCATGTGTGAAAATACCCAATGGTGCTGATGGTTGAAATCCAACAATATAATATAGGAGAATCACAGGATGGCAGGTTGACAGTGACAATCAATAGAACTATTTAGGTGTTCATCAGTAGTCAATGGCAAACACTATCCAAATTCAGATCACATTAAAAATGTCCAACAGCAAACACACAGAACAAGACCTGGAGACTCAAGTGAGAATAAAGCATACCATAAAAACTGATTCTAAAACTTTAAATGCAACTGTGGACGAAACAAGTCAAAAGGTTTTTGGCTTTTTTTTTTAAATTCAAGAGCTGTTACAATTCCTCACTGATAAAGGTGGTCACAAAGAGGAACATCGCCGCTTATGTCTCCCAGACACCTGACCACTTCCAGGAAGGCTGCCGAACTAGCCTATTAACCTCCGTGCACTGGCAGCATTTCCCTCCAGGCGGCAGAGAGCAGAGAGGGCAGAGATGATGAGCACCGCGCCGTGACTTCCAGGCTTGGTGTTCCAAAAGGGTGACTGCTGTCAAGGTGAGCTAGGGGCCCCTTTCACTGTGCTGAGGCCTAGTACGCTTGGGGAGAGGACTCTATTCACGTGGTGAGGACTCTATTCACTTGGTAAATATCACGTCCTGGCAGCAGCTGTCAGAGGAGAGGCCACAGAAGTGCCAAAGCAACGGGCAAAGGCTGCCTCCTGCCCCTTGAAGGCAAAGCTTGGAAGCTGAGCTTCAGCCCATCAGCATGAGAACCGGGCTATTTCAAAGCATGGGGAAGATGTCCAGGCTGCAGTCAAGACTAATGATCCTCATTTTCAAGGCCTCTGAGCCACTGGCAGGCTGCAGTGTTTGTCACAGCAACCATTTGAGAGTGAATTCGGGCCATCAGCGCCAACTCTTGGTAATACCCAAGATCGCCTAGGCAGTGCATCTGTGTCTGGCCACTTGCCAGGCCTTTCTCACCTCCCAGTTAGAATCAAAACCCTAAATTGTGTTTTAAGTTAGACCACGGTGTGGTGCTTAATTCTTCTGAACCCACAACCACTTTCCCTCTCCCTACAATTAACTTTGCGCTCAGAGAATAGCTAGGAAAGGACATTTCTGGGAAAGAGTGCGGAACTGGTAAAACCAGATACACAAACGAATACTTGGAGAGGTAGTGTTGCACAGTAGTTACACCCAAATTTCAGGCCAAAGAAGAACTAGGCTTTAACTCTAGTTCTATCTATTTTTAGCCACAATCCTTTAGGAACAATAGTTACCTTTTCCAGTGGGTTTTTTTTTTTTTTTTTTTTTTTTTCTGGTACCGGGGATTGAACTCAAGACCTTGCGCTTGCTGGTCAGGTGCTATGCCGCTGAGCTAAATCTTCAGCCCCTCCAGTGGGTATTAAATAACACTTTATCTCAACCAGAGCCAGCATGAAGTCTGGTATGAATCAGGTGCTTAGTGAATACCTACTACTATCCTCTTAATAAGAGCTATCAAAACTTTGCATCAATAAAAATTTTACAGAACATGCAGGAATCTCATAGTTCATCTTTTACTCTACAGTTCTTTAAGGAGTACCTATGAAATGTAAGGTTTTCTTCCAAGGAATGAGGATAAGAAGAATACAATAGTTAAGGAATAGTCTCATGAGTTTAAAATCTTCTGACGGAGCTAGGCAGGCAAATTTACTAATACACACACAGAGAGTCACACTCACACACACAGAGTAGTAGGCAAAGCAGGAACTACCTGGTCAATCATTAAATTTACTCATCAGTCACCTGATTTCTAGTAGCCAGAGTTTGAAAAGAAAATAAATAAAAGGTTTCTCATTCCCATCAGAAACTCTGGCAACTCAATTCCCAAAAAGAAATACAATTGCCCAGGAAGTACATGAGAGTACATTCAACTGGACTGGTAAAGAAAGAAATGCACATCAACATGGAGAATTCAATTTTCCCCCAGAAAAACTGGCAAAAAAACAAAAAGAATTATTATACTTAGTGCTGGTGAAGGTAGGTATACAAACATCCTCAGCTCCTACTACTGGAAATGTCAATTTGTATGACTTTTTTGAAGCAGTTTTACACTGGTTATTAAGATTATATTAGGTATAAACTTTGACCTAGACTTTTAAGAATTTAACCTAAAGAAAGACAACTAACACTAAAATACAAATATATTAGGATGGCTATTTTGGGTTGTTTCTAACCCCAAGACATGGGAAATAACCCACATCTTTGGTAGAATTGTACTTAAACAAAACAGACTAAATCCAAACATAGACTAACACACAGATATCAAAAAATAATATATCTCTATTTATCCTAAGATAGAAAGATGGTCAAAGCATGGCTTAAGTAATGAAAAGCTACTTTGCCAAAGAATGTATATATATCCATGACAAAAAATTATTAAAAGAAAAAAGTTATTGATATAAAGTTCCTTTAAAACTTTGCAAAAACCGTGTGCATGTGTGCTTGCACACATGTGTACACACACAAACATTAAAACCCTACCTCTGGTTATTCCTAGGATAACTTACAACAAGTAAGTGTTATTGCATTCTTTGTACCCCCATGAATTACCTCTTTTTACAATAATCATGTATTCCTTTGTCTTACCTGGCACAAACGGCATTTTTCTTTCTTTTTCTTTTTCTTTTTTTTTTTTTGAGGCAGGGTCTCACTATGTAGTGCAAGCTGTCCTCAAACTCAGGGCAATCCCCCTGCCTCCAGAGTTCTGAGATTACAGCTGTGTGCCACCACACCCTGCACACGTCACACTTCTTTGGAGGGGAATGAAATTAAGGAATTTTATCACGTCATTACACTACTTCCCCCATGTCTCTAGGTCAAAAGCCACTTTCTAAATATGCTAAAAATATCTGCTTAGGATTTAAAATCTGTTCTTTGGAAAAAACAAATGCTCTTGAAAAGCAAAATAAAACAATGGGGCAAATAATTTCAAACTAATCTAGTACAACTAATGAAAACATTTCCAAAACTTTAGGGACAGGAAATTAGTCATCTGACATCTTTAAGCGTATATTAAAATTACACTGAGTACCAGGCTTCATCTTTACTATAATGCCACTTGGAAGTTGTCATAACACTCCTGGCTTTTCAGATGAGAAAGCTGAAGCTTAGAAAGATTAATAAGTCATTTCAGGTCGCGAAGCAGTGAGTGACAGTGCAGCTCCGATGAAGGACTCTTCTCGGGGGCGGTATCCATTTCCTAGGGTTTTCATGACACAGTACAAATCACTGGGTGGTTTAAACAATAGAAATTTATTGACTTTCAGTTCTGGAGGCTGCAAGTTTGAAATCAAGGTATCATCCCTTGCTGGACACCTAGCCTTCCTCCTCTTCGGGTGTTTTCTGCAGTCGTTAGCATGTTTTGACTCTTGTTATCATTCCAATCCCTAGCTGCATCATCACATGGAGGATTTCTCCTCCTGGTTTCTGTCACCTCTTCTTATGAGGATGCTAGTCCTACTGGATACTACCTTAATGGCACATGACCCCGTATTAACTTGATTACACCTGGAAGGACCCTATTTCTAAAAAAGATCACGTCCTGTAGTACTGGGAGTGATGACTTCAGTGTGTGTTTTTGGAGGACACAATTCAATTCTTAACAAGTACCAACTCTACACTCCTTCCTTTAATACACGCTGCCCCCAGCACCACAACCTGTTAGTGCTATATCTGTGTTCTGGTGGGTTTCATACATCCTTTGGCACATGAAAGGCTTTTGACAATAGAAGGTCATTTCCTTTTGTTTTCAGGCAAGACAAAATCCAAACTACTTAAGGCAGGTGAGCTCTGTCCTACTATAAAGGCACCACTTTCTGCCTTAGATCCCATCAGTCATTGAGGGCATCTCTAAAGCTGTTTATTCTTCTAGTTCAGATGTTGTTCCTGACTTGTAACATGTTCAAGAGCTTTGCACAGTTAGGAGCACTGAACAAATGCAGAATAAGTCAGATTCACTTCCCCAGAACCTGAGTTAGGATGAATTCAAACACTCCATGACAGGAGGAGAGGGAGATGTGATACTATTTTAGTATGTTCTTGGTAGAATTCGGTGCCTTTGTAATCCATTTAGACCAGACACCAGAAACAAATTACCAACCTATTATCTCTTGACTGAATCCGTTACTTTTCTGCTTTAATTTTGAGAGTTGTTTCCAAAAGCATCAAGGGTGCTGCCAAAGTCAGTAATCAAAAGGCTATCATCAAGCCATCCCGTCAGCTGGGAGGTTTTAGGCCAAGGCATCTGGCTCAGCAAATTGAAAAAGAAAGCAGAGCAGGTTCCCTGGTGAGCACCAGTGGGCCCCATTTATTTCACATGAGGAGACACACGCACTATGTATGCGTCTCTGAGAATATCCATTCCAGTGTGCTCCAATTCACTTTCCAAAACACTACTGAGCAAATAAGTGCCATCTGCAGGTACATTTGGAACAGAAGAACAACCTCTCGGGCTTCACTGCCAACTCCAGTGCAGAATGAGAAACGTGTGAAGGTGAGCAACGCCTCCCATCTGCCTCCGCCCCTCTGTCTCAATGAGCTGACACACGGCCCGAAGAGACAGCTGGGCCTGGAGCTCCTTCATCCCCTACTCTATGCTACAATCGTATGCAAAATGTCAGAGGCTCCCAGGAGCATCAAGCCGTACCTTCCTTGGCAAACATCCTGATGGCCCTGGCAGCTGACAGCAGCAGGAGGCCGTCCTTCCTGTGGCCTTACTTGGTACATGGGCTGAGAATGACGAAGAAGACAGGCATGATATTCCTTGCGTCATTCAGCCTTGCCAAAGTCCTCACACACTCATTTCCACCCACTTTCCCCACCTCCATCACCTCCTTGGCTGCCTTCAACGCCTTTCTTTTACTCACCAATTCTCTGTGCCTTTTGTTTCCTTTTTCCATGCAGGAGGTGGAAGCCAAGGCCTTACACACAACAGGCAAGTGCTCTATCACTCATCTATCTCCCATTTCTCCTGCATTTTGAGTAACAACTCAGGTTTTTAAAAAAGGTGAAAAGCACTCAACTGGTCTAAAGACGCATTCATTTTTCTAATATGGTGGCCTCTGAGCATATGTAGCTGTTTAAATTCTTTAAAGTTCATTCAGTTCCCCAGTGGCTGCAGCCACATGGGACATGCTCAACGGTCACTTGGCCCTCATGGTTGCCATACAGCTCAGCACAGATACAGAGCGTGCTATGTTGGCGCGGAGTCCGCTGGGTGGTTCTGGTCTAGAGATGAACGCCGCTCCTCCATCTGTCCCAGCTCTTTTCTTAGGGGGAGGCCATCCTGCTGCCTGTCTCCTTTGTGTCCTTGCAGAGCTCTTCTCTATGCAGAAGCCAACGTGTGAATGTGAGCCTCTTTTGTTAAAACAAATGAGAAAAGGCCACACATATCATTTAGCACTATGCTTTCTTCATTTAATGAACTTTACAGCTCATAATGCAACTGTCCACATAGAGCTGCATTCTCTGGATGCACAGCAATCCATTGGCACCAGGCCAGTGTCACCCCCCCCACCCCCACGCCCAGGCTCCCCTGCTCACCCCTGCATGGCCCTGAACCTCCCTTCTTAAGCACGGTCATCCCACACCCAGACTCCACGTCCTCAAACTCCTTTCTGATGGTTCCCTTCTCTTTCTTGCCTTACTGAGAGCTGGCTGTCTCCTGAGGAAGCTGCTCTTCCTCCCTCTGCAGCAGAGGCAGCTTCCCTTGTTCACCCCACCCTCTCAAAGCCTCTTGTTCTCTAGGGGCCACCGCAAACCACTTTTCCAGCTTCTTTCCTGCACTGCTTGCCTCTCCTCCATGTACTGATGACAACAGCACCTGCTTCCCTGCCCTCGTTCCCTCCCCAAATTCTGCAAACCCTCCCGTAACTTCAGCTCCAGGGAGCAGCCAGCGAACACTTGACTTCACGCACATCTCTGGTCTTTTTCCTCCCCACCTCAGCCACCGGCTCCCACCCTGAGTCTTAACCAGTAAATGAAACACCTATGAAATCTTGCTTTTTATATCTCACTTGCAATGAGTACCTCATACCAACAAGTGTTAAGTTAATTGAGACTTCTAATCTTTGGGGCTGTTCATTAACCTTGCCACTGTCACGCCATGCTCTCTGGGCCAGCTGGGATACTCCAAAGTATTCACAGACTCCCTCATGGCAAATATACTGAATCCCTCACCTTTCTCCCATGTTCATCTGTGGAAAGTCCTGATGATGAGGAAACCTGATGTTCCACCTTCTCCACATCTGGTATTCATAGTAAGGTGATGGATCAAAGTTGGAGCTTTACAAAAAACTATTTGGAGTCATTATGAAATGGTGCAACTGCTACAAAAGGCTACGGAGGTTTCTCAAAATATTTAAGAAAGGAATGTCATGATTTGCCAATCCCACTCCTGAGAGTGGGATTGGAACCAAAGTTCTTATCAATCAGACTTGTGATATCAGAGATGATATTATCTTGGACAAAGTTAATTTTAAAGTGAGTTCATTTGTGGTTGAAAAACTTAAAACAACAGTAGCAAATTAATTTGGAGAATTACAAATGATCAGATGATGATGATGTTTAAATTTATGTTAGCTGAAGGAGCAAAGAGTGCATCCACCATGTCTATTATGTAGGTACTTGAAGACTTTAATAAAAACAATCCAGAGAGTACTACATAGAGATATGCTCATATTTTAAGAACTAGATACTGTCTTGTCAGAAGAACACATCATATTTGAGTAGAGTTTCAATATCCAAAATACTTGCCACTAGCAAGCATTTTAGCACTTGATACGTGGCATGTGCTTAAAAAATTGCCTTTAAGCAACTGGAACCAAGTTCTCAAGTACTTCCATACCCCTTCGTGGAATGATTAGCCCCAGTGGTCAAGAAGGGCGTGCAATCTCTGTCTGTGAATGGATACATAAAAATGCAGCACATATATATGATAGAATATTATTCAGCCTTCAAAGAGAAGGAAATTGTATTACACAGTACAGTGTGCCTAAGCCTTGATAGCAGCATGTTAAGTGAAAAAAGCCAATCACAAAAAGACAAATATTGTATAAATTCTATTTATGAGGGCTCTAAAATAGTCAACTTCAGTCCCTAATAATACCATTCTACTTTTTCTATGAAGCTGATTAAATTTTATGCTATGCTTTTTTTTACAAAAAAGAAAAATACAAAAGAAACTATTGACATATGTTCTGTGGTGGTACAGAGCCACAATCTGCCCTCCTCTGTGTATCCAACATCCTACTCCACCCATAGGGAAGATACACAGCCATTAGGTGGCAGGGCCAGGGAAGGCTTTTATTCTCTTTGGATCGGGAATTTCAAACTCAAGATTTATCCTGAGGTTCTGGATCCAGTTCATAAAAATAAGAGAACTTAACTTGGAGCCAGCTGGATACTTTCCAGTAGTAATATTGTTCTTAACAGCTAGCTGAAAACCAATGGTTTTTCTACCTATGGCCCTCATAATTCATTTATGCTCATTAATATGCAAACATTAGCTTCTCAGCTGGCAGTAATTTCATGAATTTTTAACTGGAGATTAGAACTTTAAAGCCAACAGTAGAGAGGACTGTATTGTTTTAATCCCTAGATTAGGAATCTCCAAGTGAGTTCATCAGCATCATCACATAAACAACAAAAGAGCAATGATCATAGTATCACCTCTGCAGGGTTGTGCCTTTGGACGATAATAAACAGGTTTTGTTAATGGTGCCTTTTGGGGGATCTTTAAAATAGTGAAACCACAAGTATTTCTTGTCATGAATCTTCATCTGAGAAAACCTCAGGCCACTTGGTGAAAGTTTGCAGAGATCTCAACAGTACAGAAAAGCCACACTTGTGACTTTGTGACTAATAAGTATGAAAATCATTTCAGCAGAAAGGAAATCAAGAAATCAAATTAGAACAGAGGAATTGGAAAACTGAAATTAATTCCTTCTAAAATTGTAAAGCAGATGCTGTATTATTAACTCTAAAATAAGACAGGGGATATAACTTTAGCCTTATAATTCTTTACATTTTATTTCTCCTATACATAGAAGAAATTCATATAGAAATATAGAAACATACAGAAATACAATGCAAAGTACATATATCATTTTACATTTCTAGAAGCCTTGTTTAAAAAGTAAATAGAATCAAGAAAAAATAGTTTGTTCCAATATATCCAAAATATTCTGTCATTAACATGTAATAAATATTTTTTAAATTAGTAAATTTTTTACATTCTTTTCTTAGTCTTTGGAATCTGGTGTATATCTTATACTTATAGCATGGTTCATTTCAGACATGCCACATATCAGGTGCTAAGATGCTTGCTAGTGGCAAGTATTTTGGATATTGAAACTCTACTCAAATATAATGTGTTCTTCTGACAAGACAGTATCTAGTTCTTAAAATATGAGCATATCTCTATGTAGTACTCTCTAGATTGTTTTTATTAAAGTCTTCAAGTACCTACATAATAGACATGGTGGATGCATTCTTCGCTCCTTCAGCTAAAAGTGTTAACATAAGTTTAAACATCATCATCATCATCATCTGATCATTTGTAATTCTCCAAATTAATTTGCTACTGTTGTTTTAAGTTTTTCAACCACAAATGAACTCACTTTAAAATTAACTTTGTCCAAGATAATATCATCTCTGATATCACAAGTCTGATTGATAAGTGTATATTTCTTAAGAGACCTAACACACCCTAAATAAAATACTAACGAGTAAAAGAAGTTTTTGTGTGCTATCTAAAGCCAATAATGAAGTAAATAAAAATGTTCTGTCAACAGTAAATCCATTATGGTATCATCTTTTAGAAGTTTCCAGGGGCTGGGGATTTAGCTCAGCAGCAAAGCGCCTGCCTGGCAAGCTCAAGGTTGTGAGTTCGATTCCTGGTACCAGAAGAAAACAAAAAAAACAACAACAACAACAAAAGAAGTTTCCATTGTGCACATTCAATTGCAAATATATTAGCTACTGACTCTCCTGGCACCAACAAGGCATCTCCACCCTTGCATGTCTGAGTATGACTTAGCCACACATTCAACGCATTTCTGTGGGCACCAGCACACACTCAATGGGCAGCTGGGGGAGTTACTCATTTATGGTCAGTCCAAAATCTGAAAAGGCAAGATGAAACTCTTGCCTGATGCCTTGTGTGTGTCTCTCTCTCATACATATACACATGCTCACACACTTACATGAGTATCATGTAATGAAAATATATATGAATATTTTAAAAATATTACAGTAAAACATACACTGTCATTAATTCCCCTCAAAATATGCCCCTTAACTTCAAATACACTTGGTCTGGACACATTGTTCTTGGTCAAGAAAAAATAGCTGAAGCAGTTTGGGAAGAAATTTCTGAAGAAATTTCAGAAAAAATTTCTGAAGCAGTTTGGGAGGTCTTTCTTTTGTGAATGTCTTTACAAGGTGTGATCAAAAATATGGTTAATGCCACAGCTGTGTGCCATCCAAGAGAAAAGCAAGCTTGTAAAAATATTGTGATGCGTTCTCATCTACGTTATTCACCAGATCTAGGACTGTGTGAATTCTGGCTCTTCTCCAGAGTAAAAATGACCAGAAAAGGTAAAGTTTTTCAATCAAACCAGGATATCAAGGCAGCCATGGCAGCAAAACTTTAAATATTCACTATATATTTTTATCATCCCCCCTCATACACACTCACATACACATATGTAATATGCACATGTATGCACATGTATGTACATGTATTCCCCACAATAACCCTGTGAAAGAGGAGTTGTTTTCTTGCTTTTCTGGATAAGGAAATGAGGCACAAAGCAGTCTCACAGCTAGCAAATTATAATCTTCAAAACCAAGAAATCTTACTTTGGGAGTAGGGTATAGCTCAATGATAGAGTACTTGTCTAGCAAGCATGAGGCCCTGGGTTCTAATTCCTTCCACCATAAAAAATAAAAATAAAAAAAGAAACCTTACTCTAGAGCCTGTGCTCTTATTACCCAGGGGCATTCAAATGTCATGGGGCAGAGGAGGCGAACCTATGGCACAGGTGCTACAGGGAGCTATGGGTAACACTGAAATCTCTACAAGGTTTTCTACCACTGCTACAGGGTAAGGGAAGATAAAAAGATGCATGTTTTACAGGCACAAATACAAATCCTTCAAATTCAAAGCTTTTACCCGCAGGATGAAGCAGGATACTGTAATACAGAAAGTGGTGGAAGGCAAGTAGAACAATTTAGAATGCCTTTAAGCTGTCTTTTTTATAAATCACAGAAGAAAAAAGCATACATTTTAAAAAATTAAGATTACAGTAACAGGATGGATAGATGGATGGCAGAACAGATAGATGGACAATAAACATTCACTCCAGACTCAAGAGTGGAGCACACAGAGGACTGTAAAGGAGCACCCCTCTCTTTGACCTCCCAGGAAGGGCCTATTACCCTGGCTGACATTGCACTAGCTGCCCGCAAAGGCAACCTGGGACCCTCATCTGATCACTGGGACAGAGGCTGCAGGGTGATTTGTGCTGATGGCCTAGTTGTCAAGCCTTCATTTGCAGGGGTTCTGAAATCTGGAAAAAATAAGCATCTACTTACATGTACTCTCTATGGGCAGAGTGTACAGCAGCCGCATTGCTATAACGCCACAGGACAATCGCCGACGACAAGACGTCCAAGATGGCGTCAAACTAGGAGAAGGAGACATGGTATTAGTAGTTTTTCAGAGTTCATACAGCATGACTATAAAGGTGCAGGACAACTGTGCCATATTCCAGAATATCTGAATCAGTGACAAGATGTTTTGAACGTCTCAACACAAGTGCTTATAGGCCTGGGGTAGACCTTGAGGCACGGAGCTCAGAACACCAGAGTACTGGCCTGGTAGCAGTGCCACAGCTCCTTAGTTGTGTGGTCAACTCTGCTCCCAGCACTCTGGAGACACAGGGCAGGGGATACAGAGCACACTCTTCTGAAATACGGGATTGGTTTCCCTGTGACAGGCAAGATGATCTCAATGTTTTCTCGCACATCTGAAGGATGAGGGTTCTGTTTCTAGCCCTGAAAAGGACTGTTCCACCTGGATTCAGGGATAAAGGACAGGGTCACCGAGGGCTCCAGAAAGTCCACCAACACTTTGAAATTGTGTATAAAAGCCAAGGCTTTTGCTTGAAAGAGAGAGGGAAGAGAGGGAAACAGAAGTGCAAGCAAAAGGTAGGAGAAGGGGCGGGCAGGGCTTTCTAGGGAGGAGGGAGAAAAATGTGCGTTTCTGGGTGTGTGTAGGTGTGGTGTTTCTGTGTGTGTGTGTGTGTGTGTGTGTGTGTGTGTGTGTGTGTGGTCATGTGCATTTCTCTGGACGGTCCACATCTTTCATAAGATTCTGAAAAGACTCTGCAACACCTCTACAAACATTAAGTTGTTACCACAAAGGGCAGAAGTAGGTTTGGGAGAAGGCACACATGTACTCTCAGGTACAGGAAACCCTACCTCTTCACAGGAGGAATGTTGCAAGAAGCTCTCTCGATCAATCATCACACCATATCACATCCTCATCTAGAAAATCACAAGCACTGGCCCTATCTTAAAGGGGTGTGAGGTAATATCACCCAGTTCTGCAACATAACTAACCATAGCAAAGACAGCTTTCTCTGAACAACTTCCACCTGGAGGCAGGCTTGGAGCCCAGGTACCCCTAGCTGGGCTACAGACAACTCATCCCAATACCTGTCTACACCAGTAAATGCATCCCTCAGTACATAGCAGCCCAACTCATACCTGCAAAGGAAAAAAAGGTCTAAAACTCCTGAAACATCCTCTCAACTTCCACTTTTTGTGGAAAACATGGTTTTCCCATCTGTCCTTGAGAAACACACAGTCACACTGCAGTTTAATTCTATTAAATTGTAGTTTTTACAGAAGCTACTTCCATAAAAGGTATGGCCCCCATGCTAAGCTCTCACATGCCGACCACCCTCTTATTTGAGGGCTCCAGGAGAGATTCATGGGTTTGGGAAAAGCGTGCAAAACTTCAGGAAAGTATATTTACTTACTGCAAACCCAAAAGCAGAGGCGCTGTACCTCATAACGGAGACAGCTAAAAAGAAAGAAAATATTATTCAGAATATTTGAAAACCTCATGCATAATTTCTCATTTGTGCGTATATTGATACATTTGATATGGCCTTTTAAACACCACTGAAAAACTTCCAAGAGAATAAAATTAAAAATGTACTGCCCTTATAAAAATCTGAAATTAAAGAAAGTGGGGGGTAAAAAGATTTCTAAATTCCACCTGCAACAACTTCCCTTCCCGCTGTGCTCCCTTCAGAATCATCCAACTTCCCAATAAAACGGTTTATGTAGTCACCAATCAAATGACTTCAGAGGTCTGAGAATTTCAAAACTGGAAAAGAGCCCTGGGAACTATGTTAAACTTTCAAAGGAAGAGCGCAACTATCCAAACTCTTCTTATACAAGGTAACTAACGATAGAATCTAATGTCTCTACCACAGTTATTTGAAAAAAAAAAAAACAAAAATCTTTTGCCTACAGTTTGAATTATAAAATAGAAACCAACATAACGTTTTAGAAAAACAAATGATCTTAAACAGTAGGTGTCTATAATCATAAATGCCACAATATAATTAAAACATTTTATCCATATTCAAAAATTGGGAGGCAAGTCAATTAGGCGCCCGTTTTGCCTAATTCTGTTCTGTACCAAAGCAATGTCAAACTTCAAAAATTGTCCTCAGTTTGACTCAATAAAGGCAGATCTGCAAACAAAGCCAAATTGAACAAGCTATATCCACCCTCCAGCAAAGAAGAAAACCCGACCTCTGGGTCAGCAGAGCTTCGAGATGGCTTGCTCCAGAGCCTAGATGTTTCGAGTGTGGAAACAGGTGTGGGTGGGGGTTCGGGTTAGCACCTATGTGGACATCCATTCAGCTGACCACAGGGGCCCTTTTCTGGGAACTATTCCCCATCCTACCCACAATATCCAGGAATAGACCTAGAGAGTCATTTGTGCTGTGTGCACAAGGGGGTCACCTGCCCAAAGTGGACCAAATATAGTTCATCTCCTGGTTGGTCAATTTGTGTAGGTAGAACTGAAACTTGTGCCCCTGTTTACTACAAAGACCATGAAGCAGAAAGACAAGCAAGGGACAGAAATACAGAGTGTTGGATAGAGAGAACCACTGACTTCCTAACATTCTAAGTCGTCCCTGAAACTCAGCTACAGCCATTCCATTCCTTAGGCTGTGGGAGGTGGAACATTGTCTATCATTTTTTATCTTGACAAGAACTGCTCCTGGTTTTCCTTCTATTGTTCTTATTGACCTAGGGGAGGGTCAGAACCAGCTGAGCATAGTGCCCAGCTGTAGCTATCTCAGGCAACACCGGTGTATGGTATAAGAATACATAGCTTCCCCAACACCATTCATTCATAGCCCATGTTGGCTTGTGCAGAGGTAGTAGACCCCTGAGTGGACTGCCCTGAGCCCAGAAACTCCCTATTAAATGGCTTGGAGTAAGTCCTTAGTCATTATTTACTAAGCATAATAAAATTCCACAGAAGGGATATCTTTTTTTTTTCCTTTACAACCTGTTTTTACAATATTTTAGCTGTGTTTCTTGCAGGCTGTTTTTTTATCACTAGTGGAATCAACTTAACTCCCACTACCATCTTGAACATACACTCTATATTTATAACAGACAAAAGGAAAGCTGCAGGGCCGAGCATCTCCTCTTGTCTCTACCTGTGCTCTCCAGCTTGGGTATCACAGCACAGCTGGAAAAGCACTCCCCTCCACATGCAATCACCAAAGACAACCTGCTTTACAAGTAGTAAACCGTGGCTTTAAAATGTTTGGGTATGAATGATATGGTAATGCCAGACATATATAGTGAGCTACAGATTTCAAAAAATTGATTATAGTGGAAAGCACAGGGAACTTTGTATCTCACTGATCTAATCAAAGAGATGACCACTGAACAGCAGGATTTCTCTGACTCCATGGCAGTCCAATGCCCATGATTTCAAGCACTCTGGAATTATACCAGAAAGCCCTGCATGTGTGAGTGAGGTAAGCCTGCTCTGAGTGGAGAACCGAGAGCACAAGTGGAGTATCAGTGCTGCGCTGGCCTAAGTGCACCACGGGAAAGGTGAGCAATGGGGCTCCGGTTGACTTGGAGTCCTTCACAGAGATAAATCACTCGCTCATAAATTATCTCAATCTAATATCCTTGATGACATGGAAAGGAAAGTGCCAAAAATTGCATGAGGAATCATGAATACACAGAAGGGCCCTCCATACAGCTTACCTCTCGCAGCTTCCCTTTGTGGTCAGTTTCCTGGTTCTTGCTACTATATAAGAGCAAACAGTTATTAACACAAGAACCAAATGGAAGAGTTCAGAAGGCCTTTGAGGAATTTATAAGGAGTGGTGAATAATAACTTCATTTTCCTTGGTTCCTAACTCATCACAATATATTCTAACTCTAGGGTAAAAATGAACTCAACAGAAAGGGTGAGATTATTTTAAACCTTCCCTGTTCCTATGTAAAGACAGAAAACCATAGGGTTTTCACTGAGATATTCCCAACTTCCTTCATTCCAAGAATGAATCCCACTTGGAGAACAGGAGCCCTGGACCAGGATGACCACTCGAGGCAGGGATGACGTTATAGGGGCCCCTGGATCTCCATACGCACATGGCTGAGCGTAGCCAAAAGCCACCATAGGGTCTGATATTGCCTATAGAGGAGATAACAGACATAGGCCCAGGTATGCTGCCAACTGGCAATGTCCATAAGAGATAGGCAACCAGGCAGCCATGAAGCAGAGCTCATTTGTGAAGGTTGCTTTTGTCCAGGCAAGGCCCACAGAGCTGAAGGTCATGAAGTCACTGAAGTTATCAGGACACCAATACAGGGTCTGTTTATGTACCCCGTGACTGTGCTGGTATGCAACAGACTGGACTGTCCACAGCCTCCCATTTCATCTGGATAGCAGTGAGCAGAATCTCAGGGGAATCTTTAAGACTGTTCCCATTCTTCATATCCAAACCTATCACCATCGCTCATAAGTTAAAAGTGCACTTGTAGAGTTAGTGGCTACCACCAGCCTCCGAGGCACGCACGTGCTTGCAAGCTATGGGGAGCCTCACCCAACTCTCCAGGGGCTGGGCCTGGTTTCCCACCCTTCCTCCTCATGGCCAAAGTGCACATGCTTTTCCATCTGATTAGGCTGGACTTGCACTTCCAAAGCTGCAGGTTTAGAAGTTGCCATGGACACCTCTCTTTCTCCCTGCTTTTCTCCCCCACCCCCACTAAGACACAGAGTCCTTACAATGTTCATAAATAACATGAAGATGTATTGTTTGGGGCCTGCCTAGTAGCCACTCCTCATACTGGGGGGAACACCCTGATTCTCTGTGGGGGAACTGTACCTGCCTTAGCCTCAGACTAAGAGATGTGGGCAGGAGTAACATGACTCCCACCCTGCTATATCCCAGTAACTTGTGCCATGACCAAAGTTAATGATTCTAATATGACACAATCCAATCCAATTTGAGTCAAGCAGAACCCATCCCAAGTTTTTGCTAAAAATATTAGGTAGGAAATGCCTTCCTAAGAGGTGGTTTTAGAGCTATGGGACAAAAATAGGAATTGTAGGAAGTGATTTGGACATAAATGGATAGAGATGGCCTCAGAGTAAAGCACAGAGGAAATGGACACTGCAGCTAAGAGGTACACATCAAACCCTGATGACATCAACTCATTTTTTGGAGTTGGCCATGTCTGATATGTAACCTCTGTTCCTCAAATACATTGCTCAATAATTTTAAGTTGATTAAGCCCGTTTGAGCTGAATTTCTATGACTTGCAGCCAAATGAGTCTTAATATAATATACTTCAAACTGATAATCCCTCATCCAAGAATTTCTTTAATGCCTGTTATGGCTTGTGTCTAGATATTCCCCCGCCTCCAAACCTCATGGACTCATGGGGGGCAGGCTCCTCAGAGATGACTGAATCTAGAGTATATAATTGAGCCATGGTCCAATGCTGGGATTAAGGGTGATTATGAACTGAAACCCCTACAAATCGTAAGCTAAATAAATCTTTCCCCCTTTAACTTTGGGTGTCGGGTATTTTCCCTCAGCAACAAGAAAAGTTACTACTACAATGTCTAAAAATTGAAAAAGCACTTTACACACATGCACTTTACATGGTTCATGCAATTTATAATAGCAAAATATTGCATGCAATGTAACTATTCAGCAAGTGGGTCTATTGAAAGGACAACCTTCATATAACTATTTTTAAATGTATACAAAATGTTTACTTAATGTTTACATTAGCATATTAGGCAGAATAACAATATTGATAATAGATGATGTTCGGGGCTACAGGTATGGGGAGGTCAGAAGAGGATCTCAGGATGGTGACATTTAAACAAAGACTTGAAGGAAATGAGGTGTGAGTGACACACTCAGTTGTATAAAAGAAGAACCTCCCAGATAATGCGAAGTCAGTGCAAAGGCCTTGCATAGAATGCCTGGCACATTGATGTCACGTAGGCTAAAACCAAAGGGAGGAGGAAGACATTATGAGAGATAATTAGAGAAAGATACACAGTGATGTATATACTATGACTAGCTTTACAGTCAACTGTGTTTTAAAAGTGCATTGAAGCTGGGTGTGGTGGTGCACACCTATAATCCCAGCACTCAGGAGGCTGAGACAAGAGGATCACTGTGAATTCAAGGCCAGCCTGGGCTACATAGTCAGACCTGTTTCAAAAAAAAAAGAAACCAGGTACAGTGCCAGTACTCTGGGACCTTGAGGGAGGAAGATCACAAGTTTGAGCACAGCCTGGGCAACTTAGAGAAACCATGTCTCAAAAAAAATTTTTTAAAGATGGAGCTCAGTGCAAAGCTCTGAATTCAATCCCTGGTTGCGGGGGCGGTGCTAGAAAAAAAATTACCTTAAATGATCACAGTAATTAATCTTTGAGTACATTTCTTTTTTTATTTTCCACATTTCCTGAAACCATCATATAGCAACAATTTCAAATCAGACAGAGATAGAAATTTTTATCTGGGTAAAATTTTCCAACTCATAAAAAATATATCCAAAGGTCTAAAGGAAATAGCACAAATCAGATTTATAATGGACATCTGAGAGGAGGTGGCATTGTGAGCTCACAAATGCTTCTGGCTAACAGGGGAGCACATTACCACACATAACTTTATGAAGCCCAAGTTTCTGAAATCCATCTTTGTAGGTCAAACCACCCAGTGAGCAGGTTACTAATAGCCCATAGGGTCATGGTGGATGGCCAGGAGCAGGATGGGAGAATGGTGGAGGACAGGCAAGCCAGGAGATAGAACACAAGCAAAATGTCCCTCCTAGTCTCAGGGACCTCCTGCCTTCCAGGAGTTTGCTTGTCTTACACTCTATTTTCATTTACTTGTCAAGAGGCGTAAGAACAGCTACACTCCCAGAAGCACACAAAACAACAGAAGTCTTAAATAAATATTTACACAGGTCTAGTTAAAAGACCAGATCTTTTTAAACTAAGTCACACCAGGCCAAAAAGCACATTGACTGGAAACTCAAATTCAAACAGAAAGACAGCTGGAAAATGAACAGGATCCAAACAACTCATTGTCAAGGCAAAGCCAAATGCAAATCCAGCAGCTGAATAAGCAGCAGGCTCTAAGAGAGGGTAGTGGTGGAAGATTGAGACAAAGAGCCTTGGAAATCCAGAGGGGAGTGCGCTAGTGAGACAATCCAGGATCAATGAGAGAGCCCCTCAACAATATTTAACAAAGAATTCCATTCCAATTGCAGGCTAGATTTACAGCAACAATGAGGACCCATCTGTCATGCTCTCCAAAGTCAGGCAGTAATTATCTTGAGCCTTAGCACTCTTTAGCAATATCCCAGGCCCCATAACACCTCCAACTTGTTAAATTATGTGACTGTAAAGCCCTGTTAATAAATCAATCCTATTTTAATTAGACCACCTCCATCACTCAGGCGCCTGGCAACTGCCTCACTCCACCATAGAACTAACCCAGTTGGAAGGCTACTTTTTCCATCACCTACCTTCAGTGACAGGCGCCCCTGCTTGCTGGGACCCAGGCAGCAAATGTAAAACTAAATTTATCTATATTTCAGCTCACTTCAATAGTAGCTTCCAGACCATGTCCCACTCAAGCAAGATTATCAATTACAACCAAAATTAGCAGCAGATTGTTGAATTCAGTGGAGAGGTAAAAGCTTTTTAAAAAACAAATCCACATAACTAGTGTTTAGTTCATGAGATTTCTTGTCTACAGCTGGGGTAGAGTGGCTAACCTTATATCTGTCTAGACCAGAATTTGCAAAAAGGCTGCCTGAGGGTGAAATCCAGCAGGTTTTTTTGTTTTCATTTTGTTATGGCCTACCCACTATTATTCATAATTTGGTCCGAATGTTTTCACATTCAAAAATGTCATACTTGACAAAAACAAAATAACAACTTTTTAAAACCTGGATTTCAGGTCTCTCCTAAAACCCCAAGATGGGAGCACCGTAGGCGCCCCTTTCTCCTGCCAGTGCCAGAGCTGCACTCGGATGGGGCACAAGCTGGTGGATGCCCCCCTCTCCTGTGTGTGCAGGTTGGTCGGCCTTTCTCAGCTCCTGCCTCTGCCAGGCCCTGTGGTATCTCACTGACCTCATGGCCTGCGCACTGAATTTCAGATGTGGCCCATGAACAAACTGTGTGAAAGGCCAGTACTTCTACCTCCATCGCTGCAGGTTCCAGCAGAGTGCCTACCAAACGTCCAGTGCGCAGCATAAACAGCACCCTCCAATGTCTCTTCCTACAAAGCCTGGCACTTTGCAGACTATACAAAGCTGTGCCATGCTCCAGATTCTCAAATCCAAAGACATTCAGTGCGTGTTCTTTGTCTTATCTAGACAACCCGAGAACCACACATATGCCCCAGGCAAGCCACGAGCACTGCCTACTGACCCTCTGGGCTCTCCTTGTCTGCAGACTACAAAGCATTACTAAGACCTCAGGGATGGTCATAGGCCTCCCTTCTTCTCCTTCACATGATCAAGAATTGGTCACGAACAGAAAAGTGACTCACCTTCCTGCAACCCCACACCCACAATAAGCTGCGTAACCCACAGCAAGCAAGGGCTCCAAGAAATTACAGAACACTGCTCTGAAGCTGCTGCTTACAGGACAAAAGTGTGTCATTTGGTAATGTTCAGGGCCACTTTGCAATGAAAGATCCTTCCGCACTATGATTTCTAGCAGGAAACAACCAGATGCCTCCTAATCCTGTAGCCTCTATCTCTGCCGCAGCCCATTCCCCATTCTCAGCGTATGCACGAGCACGTGTGCACATGTGTGTGCACACACATACACAGCCATGTTGCTTGTATATATCTCACTCTGTGTAAAGGCCGAAGTCTTTGTAATAGGTGAGGCCCCAATAATCTGACCGCCTCTCCCTCTACAGGCCACACCTGCTCTACTCCAGCCACCTGGGCTTTCCTGCTGACCTCCCCATAGCCAGGCCTTGGCTCATCATTTTGCTTGGAACAAACTAAACCAGGGATTCCAGCTGTTCCCCTTCATCTCTGTCAGGTCTCTGCTTCCAGCTCACCACACAGACCTCTCCTGGCTGCCCTACTTAATATTACAACCTTTCCAGCTCCCTAGCTTAGTGCCCCCTTATCCTCATCTACCTGTATCCCCAACTCATTTATGTGTGAATATGGTAAATCATCCATCTGCTCCACTCCATCCCCTATCCGTTCAAACAGAAGCATTTCAAAGGCATAAACGTTCAATTTTAGCTTCCTGATGTCTCCCAAAAGCCTAGACCAACTTTTATTGATTGGTCAATCAGAATTACACCTTTCCTTTAGCTCCAACAGGTCAGGAAACAATCTTCAGGAAGGAAGTTCTTCGGAAAGGATGAAGAGCCCAGAACACTAAGAGGCCCAGCTGTATTAGCAGGCAGTCATTCCCTGTGCAAAAGGAACAGAAGCTAGCCTCTGTATGGGTCATTCCTTTTTTAGAGCCTGAAGACCTTGCAAATGGCAAAGACCTAGAACTATGGAAAGATCAAGAACAGAACAGCATATAAGAACAAAATCTGAATGAGCATGACCCAACAAGGGTCTCTAGAGTAGACCAGTGAACCCTTGCTCCCTCAACCACACACCCCACGTAAACTCTGCTCAGTTAGCATCGCATGGAACGCAAGCAATCAACACCACAACGGAACCAGCACTGCTGCAGCAGGAGCAGGGCAGCTGCTCCAAAGATGGAGCCCTGGAGGACAGAATTCAGAGGTCTCACCCACACACAGGTGACACCAGCCCAGGGACAAAAAGCCAAGCCTCTGGCTTTCAAAGCCAAACTTCCTTCAACCCATAGCACACTTTCACCGTGCTTCTTCTACTGACCAGGAACAAAGAGGAAGGAGGACCCCATGGCTTCCCGGTTACTCAACTTTTATGAATGTTTACGGACTCTTCAGTGGAGTGAATAACCCACCTTCCCTGTTGTTCTTTCATGCCAAAGATCTCACTCATGAGAAGCAACAGTGTGAGCTGGGATCTTGCTGAATGTCAATCGCACATTCCTAACATATGTTCTTACACATAACTGTACACCCCCCGGTGCTGTGGTTGCCTATGATGCCAGCACTACAGCTACCCAGCAAGTAGTCCAAGCCTGTGGGAGAGAGGCCTGGTTGGGAGTCCTCATTCTCCACTCAGTCCCTGTCCTGCAACCGCTCTGTCCAGACCAGCATGAGTAGACTAAGCTCACCAAGGTCTTCATCCAATGAACAAATGCTAAGTAAGCACCTACTACAACATAATGCTCTTTCATGAATGAGGAGACAGTAATTATTTGCCCAACAACTGAACAAACATGCCTTTGAAAACCCCAAATTTCCCCTCATCAGAGAGTGTTGCTGTGTTAACCTAGTAAATAAAGTATTCGTCGGATAATCAGAGAGGTGCTGTAGAACAGAGCCTTGCATTTTGTCCTCTTCAGGCTTTATCCCGAGTACCTGTTTGATTGCCTGGAACTTAAAGTATGTTTCTAGGTAAGTTCTCATTCCTAATCCATTACTACTTCTAACTTGGTTGAACGTTTCTCTTCTGGCTGCCTTTCCCTCCTGCCTTCACCTTTGAGCACGCAGAAATAAAAGTCATCTTTTCCCAACCAACACACAGAGACTCCAAGTCAATGGTGACAGCAGATCCATCTCTACACCAGGGCCTATGAAAGTACAACACCAGTGCTCAACAAATGCTTGCAAAACTAAACAGAATGTAACTTGAGAAATTCCTAAACCCCAACAAAAACATTCAGTTTTCATCAAGCAATGATTAATTCATGCCAGATCCGAAAGCATACGCCACAGGCACTAGAACTAGTAACAACATGGAGGTCAGGACCCAAGGTCGTCCTTCCAGGCCAGCCTTCTCCTCTAGGCAGCGCTGGTAACATACTACACATCGAGCCTTGTCAGTTTGAAGCTGCCAAAGGAACATGTTAAAGAGTAGGACATATTGTGAGGAAGGGCAATACACTGAATAAGGCTGTAAAGACTTGGCTTAAAGAAATGGTGCTGAATAAACATTTATCTCTTTGAGCTGAATCAAAGTCATTAGAAGATCATTAACATTATCACTCAGCGAACAAAAGTTAAACATGGTACAATAAAGCCCTTTACTCTCCCTCCTCATCACTCTATATCACCTATCAAAGTAATGAGAAGCAAGAAAATCTAGAGAATGAATATAATGACCAAGAAACTAGGGCACAGTCATCCCTCAAAGCCTCAATTACGAAAGAAATCTGCCAAATACAGTAAAACTTAGACTATACTAATGGAGGATATGGAAAGTGGATAACATACTTCAGTCAAACCTTAGGCAGAGCTCAGAGTTCTCCACAACTACATGGCACAGTTATCAAAAGCCAGGGGGCTGCCCATTCTATGCGTACCTAGCCTCAGAGTGAGTAGTATCACCTATTCCTGAACCTCTACCCCTGGACTGTACCCACTACACAGCAAAGGAGCAACTGCTTATAAAAGTTATACAGACCAATGAAGCAACTGCTCTGACAGCCCTGGAAAAGGAACCAGGCAGTTGGAATATTAATGGCATTGTTGGGAGCAGGTAGGGGCTCCCAGCAGCTCGGCAGTCTTTTGCACACAAGGCAGGGAGATATTCTCCAAGACACACTATTGAGATCAGGTGTAACGTGCCCCAAGGAAAAATGCTCCCAGCTGTGTGCTGCTTTCTTCGCGCTCAGCGCTCCATAAAGCCACAACCGTTAGAACAGGGAGATACAGGCAAACAGGCAAACAGTACCAGAGAACCACCAGACACTAAGTCAATCCGAAAATACTGTACTAGTTATTTCTATATTAGCCACACACAGGAAGAAATGAAATTTTTAAAAAGATACCATGTCCAATAGCCCAATGCCTGGAAATAACTAGTAAAACTAACAGAAAAAGCAAAAGAGATCTGCACAGAAAACAATAAAACATTGGGAGAAACTGGACTAGATATATGGAGGGAGAGATTACTTTTGTGGACTGGAAGACTCAGTATTGTCAGTCAAAATTCACTTCTCTTGACCACTGTAAAATATCTCTGGAAAGTGAAGAGTCAAGAATAACCAAGATAATCCTACTCCACAAGAACTGAAAGTAGTCATTAACAGACACCAAGATTTACTTATTTCAAAGCTATAGTAGAATGGTATTGACACAGGGATAAACAAAAAGACCGTATAGGATTTCTAAAAATCCATACATATATGGTCACTGTATAAGAAAGCCACCTCTAAAATACACTTGGGAAAGTTTTGTTTCATTTGATAGTTCCAGGCCAATTAGAGATTTATATGAAGTGACTGAATCTTGGGGCTGGGGATTTAGCTCAGCGGCACAGCACCTGCCTGGCAAGCTCAAGGTCATGAGTTTGATTCCCGGTACTGGAAAAAAAAAAAGAAAAGAAAGAAATGACTGAATCTTGATCTATCACACCATATATAGAAAGCAACTCTAGATGAGCTATAATATAAATATGTAAGGCAAAAAATACCACAGGAGATATGGTATCTAAAATATGCAACTGGAGAGTACTTTTATAACTTTGAAGAAGAAAAAGGTTTAAATAGACACAAATGCATTCATCATGAGGGCAAAGATAAATAAATAGAAATGTGTTAAAAGAGTGAACAGAACTGGGCCTGGTCATGCATGCCTGTAATCTCTGGGAGGCTGATGCAGGAGGATCTCAAATTCAAGCCCAGCCTGGGTAATTTAGCAACTTAGTGAGACCCTGTTTCCAGAAAAGGTAGGAGGAGGGTACCTGGGGATGTAGCTTAAGGTGAAGGCCATAAACTCAACCTCTAGTAGTAAAGACAGAGAGAGGAGAGAGAGAGACACACACACACACACAAACAGCAAGCTACAGAGTGTGAGAAGATAGCTACAATACTCATAACTATCAGGGGACTTGTACTAAGAACATATAAAGAAGTTTCATAAATTAATAAGAAAGATAAAATAACCCAATGGGAAATTGGGCAAAAGACTTAACACATCCTTCATGAAAGATGATACACAAATGACCAATAAACATGGAAATACGTTTAACTTCATTAGTAACCAGGGCAAACAAAATTAAAAACAAATAGATAACACGACATACCCAAAGAAAGGCTAAAAACCTGACCATTAGTAGTGGTCAAGATATAGAATAGCTGGAACTCTAGAAACTAGTAGCGGAAGGGTAAATCAGTATGTTTTTTTCTTTAAATGGGCTTATGGCAACTATAAAAACTGCAGACTCCATGAGTCAAACAATTTACACCTAGATGCTCAATAGAAATACATTACATATGGAGACTAGAAGATGCTTATAAAATGTTCCCACCAGCATTATTTATAAGTGCCCAAACTGGGAACAAACCAAATGTCAGTGCTAGAATGGGTAAACTGGTAGGATATTAATCTATACAACAATGACAATGAATTACAGCTAATCACACTCACATATATGAGTCTCAACAAATAATGAAAAAGGCAAACACAAAAGCAGTCATTGGACAACCTGTATATGATCCTGTTTGTGTAAGGTTCAAAAACAATGCAACCCAGGGTGGTGGAAATCAGGAGAGTGATTACCTCTGGGGCAGGGCACAGTGCCTGGGAGGGACATGAGAAAGCTATCAGCTGGGAAGGTAAGTGTGAGTGGTGGCTACACAGCTATTTCACTCTGAAAATTCATTAAGCTTCACAATTTTGACCTGACTTGTCTGCATTCCTCTACTTTGATGTCTTAAATAATACATGCAAATTATTTTTTAAAAGCATAAGAGCCTAAAAGGTAAGTGAAAAAGGGACATAAAAAGGCAATTTCAGAAAAAGAATATGAAGAGCCAACAAATGTATGGTTGAATAAAAGATATATGAAGAGTAGGTCCATTTTTACCTTATTACAATGGTAGACATAAAAGGGTTTTTAAATGTGGAGAGTTGATGTCAGTATGGGGACACAGTCCTCTCATTTAATATCTATAGGGAAATATGTTTAAAGCACAAGTTGGAAATGTTTATCAAATTGTAAGATACAAGTTATATTTTGGGAAATGTTTTCTACAATTGCGCTGGCACAGATGCAGAAAAATACAAGCAAGTGTGTTTACTACACATACATAACAGCAAAACATTAACTACTTCAACATCCCTTAAGCAAGGATGATTTAATAAATTATCATACAGGCACACAATGAGATGGTAGTAAGATCCTGGAAAAGATATTCTAATGTTGCAAAATGTAGTGAGGGAATCAAGAAAGGTAGTTAATAGAGTGACCACCAAAGCTTATGTGTGTGGATAATGGGTGTGTGCAGAAATACATTCATATAGGTGCACATGAAATTTCAGAGAACTACACAACCAGCTGGACACGGTGATAGACTTGAAGAGGACTCAACGTACAAGGCTGAAAGGAAGCCCTTATTCCACTCTTATCCTTTTGCATACTTGGGTTCTCTTGCGTGTGTGTATTGTGCGTACCTGTAGGTAAGGTGGAGGCAGAAGTCCATGCACCACAACTAAAGAGAGCAGCCTAGCCACAAACATGGCTCCTGCAAATAAGGTACAACGTAGTTGCTTGTTACCATAGACAAACTGGGTTTGGTCGAAAAGAGATTGTATGGCTGTAGATTTACGTGGCAGACATTCTAGCCCACCTTAACCCACTCTCCACTTACACAGTCACAGACAAAATAGGTCCACTATTTGTCAATACCCACAAGATAAAATTAGAGTTGGGAATTTCCCAAATTTAAAGTTCCCAAGATAGCACCTTTTTCCATTTGCACACTAATTAGAGTTGATCCTAACAGACTCAAAAGGAGGTGGAGGAACAAATGTACAATGACAGATCTGTCCTGAGCATTCACTAAGTAAATACAAAGGTCAGAGAACCCTTTGCAGTACAGAAAAAGGTCAGGTATCCAAATAGATCCATTGCCTTCTCTATTAGAGGTTGGTAACTTACCTGGTCTCTTTTTAAAAGGCTGTCATCATATCTGAGGCAGTTAATTGCATAAACTTAGCACAGTTCTAGCCTTAAAAAATCAAACTAGATTCAAATAGATTTATACTAGAGTGAGGCAATTTTTCTCAACAAACACTACTCACTTTACTTGGAGTATGTGTTAACTGATACATTTTAGAGTGCCCTCAATCTATTATGTTTCAACAGAATATTGCCAGCTTTCATTGACCTTGATGAATTTTTATAGGCTGTACAGAGGAAGAAACAAGAACAAAGGAAAGAAATCTTACATCTGGTTTCCAAGTCAACAAACACATTAGCTACCCATATACCCTCTGTGTATTCTAAAGTGAGGACAATACAACAACAAAGACGTCACTGAATCTATCAAACAACCAACACAACTTCACAAGAAAAGCCTAGGGAATCAGTTACAAGAGCAAATATGGAAGATACAACCTTCAAAAGAGAAATTATACACACTCAATGATGCCATTATGCCAAAAGGCCATAGTGCCACTGGTTACCCAGATCCAAATAGTCTGGACTGAACTCTGACAGGATTTTTTACAGGGATTTCTACATGAATTTTCTACATGTTTCTTGGCATCTTACACAAATCACTACAATTTCCCAGGGATACTGAGCTGTAAATCAAAGGTGAATCAGTGTGGATGCTCCAAAAGAATATAAAAGTCAGGAGTCATGGTTTTATGATCCAGTAACAATAATTCTTCCCTGATAGCATCCATTTTATTTCCACAATGCTGATAAATAACTTATAACTAGATATCAGGGCAATGAACTTAACATTTCCAATCTCTTTGCCATGGTTAGACTATCTGCCTCTGTGTTTTTTAAAATGATCCCCTTTGACACTATATATTTAAGCCTCTAGGAATCACACCAGGCCTCTCATCTGGCCCCACTTTATTCCCATCACAGCAATTGCCTTCTAATTTCCATTAAGAATTAGGGCTCTGGCAAAGATTTAACTTCAAAGATTTAGTAAAAATAATCATACCATATAGGTAGGACAAATACTGATGACAGAGAAAAAGGCAATCATAAAAATATGCATTGAGTAGAAAATCTATGCATTATTCTGTTTGGGCAAAGTTAAAGAACAGACAAAGCAATGAACCATGGTAGAAATCAGGGGGATAGTGGTTATGTTAGGGGCAGAGAACAATGTCTGGGAGGGGACATTAGAAAGGTTGTCAGGTGACTACACAGTTACATTTTATTCTGCAAAAATTCATTAAACTGTATAATCTAGTTATAATCACATCTCCATTCTCTGGCCCAGACCAAAGTCTTTAGCACAACTATGCCCAGAAGGAAAATAAGGCCAAACAGGTTTCCGTACTCAGTTCTCAGAGGAAGCCAGCAGTTTCCACCAGGTAATGGGACCTGTGACCCTCAACTTCACAGATGCCATGCAACCTTTATCTGAGACCCACATGAATACAGATACTTTTGTTCATTCTCCCTTTCTTTCTTCTTCTAGTAAAAGAAATCCTCAAGGTAGGAAGTGTTTCTTCCCAGCAGAGTAGGTGACACTAAGGATCTTGTCCTCCTCCACTGGAGGAAAGCCTGTGACCAGATTGCAGCATATTCTACCCCTGAACACAGTGACTGGACACTCAGGATCCTTTTGCAGGCTCTGAGAGAAAAAGTGGAACAGCAAAGGTCTTTCTCCTCCTAAGCGCAGGACAATTCAAGGCCAACCACATGGAAATGCAACCAGAGAATAAAGCTGACAGGAAAGGGGCAGAGGAAGAGAGGAGGGAGTGAAACAGAATTCTGCCATTGCTTGAGCATGAGGAGCCAGCCAATTTAATTTTGTAATACACTCTCATTTATTTTACTTAACTAAAACGAGGGATTTCCACTGCCTATAGCTGGGGCAGTCCTGACTGCTACAACGTGTCTCTTTCAATCAGAACGTTCCATGCTCAGGCTCACACTCTGCATCTCTCATCTTGGCTTCCCCTCAAAGATAAATTAGGAACTGGTTCACACAAGACTTTTTCAAATGAGCGCTCCTCGCACTGTAGACAGAGCCTTAGTTTAAGAATCCAATTACATTCATTCAAAAACATAGACACATCAATATGTAAAATACACAGCTAATAAGATAATGACTGAAGTGACTCTGCCTACCTGTCTCCCTTTACCTTGATCTATATCACTTGTATTTATTTTTCCACAATCAACAACATATCACCTAATGGCCAAAACATGTTGTAGTTTGACTCCAGAACAAGGGCACTTCTGCTAGTTCACTCCCACCTGCCCCTGTCATGACGCCAACTTAAGGAGGGAAAAAAAACTCAAGCTATTAAAATAACTTTTACTCTGGAAAAAAAAAAAATCTGAAGAATTCTACTTACAAAATCAATTTCAGAGAGTTTTAGAGGACATGTCAGGGGTCCCCGAGACCACTCCCATGTTCGATGACTCTCCTACGACTTGACACACAGTCACACCCACAGCTAAGATTTATTATAAGAGGGTAGAAACTGAAAGGTGCAAGAGGAAATGTACAAGAAACAAAGCACGGAGGCCACCAAATGCAAGCTTCAAGGGTCATCCTGCAGGGGGGTCGTCCAGGACATGCTCCATTCCCTCCCAACAAGTTGTGAGCTTTGTGTAAAGTGTTGTCTGCTAGGGAACTTCTTAGATACTCCATGCACAGGGACTTTACTGGAGGCCTTAGATACGAGTACCTTCTACATGGTACCTACCAGAGCCCCAGTTTCCAGAAGAAAAGCAAGTGCTCAGTTTAAAACACATGGTTTGTGCACATAATTTAGACAGAGGGAGTCACTCTTAGAAAAAGTTTACTGTCAGGATAGGGAACCGTACCGGCCAAGTTCCCAAACACAGCCCAGGGGCCAATCTTAGAAGCAGGCTTTTCTGAGGATAGCTCACCTCCAGCCTGCTCTGTTAACCTTCTCTACATAAGTACACAGCTTCATTTTTTTTTTTTTACATTAAAAGGCAAACTCATCCCCAAGAAGAAAAAGCAACTTGCCCAAATCACATAGCGCACAGCAAGAACCAACACCCGCATTGCATCTCCAGGTTTACAACAGCACAGCACACAGTAGCCTCCAGATGCACACGACTTCCAAAGAAGTCAACCCAGCTCAAAGTGCAGACTGAAAGAAAAAGATGCAGGCAGTTCTGTTCTCAGGCCACAGATTCTCCATGGCAACATTAATTAGATCCAGTGCTTGAAAGTTTCACTGATGGAATAAATATAATTTTTAACATCATTCCACATGCCCTCCTCTTAGAAAAAGACACCTCTCCAACACTAATTATATTTCAAGATACTGAGTTCACTTTAATTAAAATAATACATTTTTACTTAAATGTAGAAAGTCCTTAGAGATGCTCCATCTAGTCCAGCATCTTTATGTAACAACAAAAAAATGCCCTGGAATCCAGAGAGAATAGCTACTCAGCTGAGGCTCCACTATCAAGATGTCCAAAAGCCAATGCTAGCATCCTCTTATCTTGAGTTTCAGGAATGTGCCTTTCCTAGCACATCCTGCTGTCCCACCAAGCCAGGCTCTGAGCGCTCAGAAGACTGTATACTTATTATAGACCCTTAAGTGTTTAATAATCTGAAATGCATTCCCCTGCATGACCCATGCAAGGAAGCCCATACAGCCCTGAAAACAGCCAGGAGTCCTCAAAGTAGGAGAGGTAATAAAAATGATTGCTACACTGGGGGGGGACTGTATTGTGACATTTAGATGCTACTTACATGCATCCTCTTCTAAATAAATATAGTCACCCAGAAATATGGCACAGGGCTGCAATGCAAAGGTACAACAAGCCCAAGACATCCAGGCCCCCACAAGCAAAGCTGTGGGCCTGGCCCCCCAGGGCCTTCCATACACTGTCTAGCTCCTGAGAAATGTGTGATTTTTCAGGCTCAGTCAGCCTGAAAAAAAAAAATTAAGGAGCTTATTTACATGGCCTGAGGAAACAGAAGTTCAGTCTTCCCAGGAAATCATCATTATTACACCATGCACACAGAACCACAGAAGCACTCAACTACAAAAGACTAGTCATTTCTCTATGGGACAGATTCTCACTGTGCGTGTACGCTAGCAATTAGAAAAACCCAAATGAAAATGTTCCGTATTCTAAGCTGAAATATACATCAAAACAAAAAAGCTGATGGCTACAAGGACTCAATCCAGAAGTGACACTGAAGGTGCAGCAGAAAGATAGAAACCAGTGTTTCTTAATGAGGAAGCACTTTTGCTGCCCTCCTCCCCACCCCATACTTGGCAAAACATTGTTGGTTGTCACAGTTGGGATAAGGAGGTTATAACTGGCACTGAATGGGTAGAGACCAGTTTTTATGATAAACATCCTCCAAGGCATAGGCCAGACCCCCACAACTGACAATCATCCAGCCCCAAATAACAACAGTGCTGAGGTTAAGGCACCCTGCTGTGGACAGATGAAAACCAACCCAGAGCTCCTGGTGGTTCGCAGATAGATGTGATCCCCAGAGTTTAATGTTAAGTATGATGATACATACAACGAGAAAATGGAATTGAAAACACTGTTCAATTAGCCAGAGGATTCTGGGTCCCACACATTTTCAATAGAATTTTAGTTCAATTATTTCACTGTTTTAAGGCTTGCATCATTTCAAGTGTCTCTGGGCTCCAGTTCAGCTATTAGCTGCAGACACCAGGTGTGGCTCTACCTCCACTTCAGGATCCCAAGCAGTGAAGGACCTCGGGGTGAACTTCAAGAGGGACCCACAGAGAGCACAGTTTGTCCTGGCAGGCATCGTTTATCATGTAGCCTGCACCCCACGGCCTCTGGCTACCACCTAGCAGTTTTTATTTTTAATTACATTTCAAAGAGTAATGATAAAATTTTAGAAACTACTATGAAAAACTGATAAATCAAGACACCAATTAAGAGGAAGAAATAAAACCTATATTACCAAACAGTGAAGCTACAGACCCTCATAGTCCAGGAAACAGAGGAGGTGAACCCTATGACAATCAGATTTGCAAATTATGTTTCTAGAAACATGAAAGAGCCAGCCGCTAAGACGAGAACTGAGTCAAGGCACAGACTAAGCCAAAAACCCAGGAAGACATGTTTGAAGGTCATTTTCTACTATTTAGCAGTTGTCCTGATCTTTTGGCATCTTTTTTTCCACCAAGAAAACATTCATTTGGATGAGGAAATTATCTGGAGACTAAATAAGAAGGCAACTCACTAACAGGAGCCATGGTGTTTACAGGTTTCCCAGTTGCAAGAAAGGAACAGACTACGTGATGGCTCAGTTTGATGCAAGGCCGCTGCTTACAGCTGTGCAGGGTGTTCAGTGCCCAAGGGCTCTGAGCTGGAAACTGAGACGCACTGAGCACCCTGGCATGAGGTTGCGTCACACACAGCAAAGAGGATTTTTTTCTAGGAGAAGGAAAGATGCCCTAGATCCTAACCAGGTTTTGACCACCCAGTAGTAAAAAAGCCAAGATTCATTTGCCAAGCAAGGCCAGCCCAGACATGTTGGGGTCTGGTGAGAATAGGGGCATGGGGATGGTCCTGAGCATGCAGAATGGGAGTTCAGTGATGAGGAGGGAAGGGGGAGTTCAGATCCTCTTGGAAAAAATCCTCTTGGGTTTCTTCAGCACAACTTAAGGGATAAGAATCAAGAAGGAAATGATCATAAAGGACAGGTACCTATAACCGGGGATAACTTTGTAACATTTGTTCTTGATTTTTTTACCTACAGAATGGGTCCTGGTTAAGCAGTTCTGACACATCCATCTGAACCACAGCCAAGACCCCGCTCTCTCACCATTCCTGCCACCGTGTAGCCAAGAGCAAGGCTGACACTGCTCCTCTGGCATCAGGCAGTAGCCCAGTGTCTGCTCACTGCTGCCTTCACCTCCAAGGGTCTGCTGTGTGTGCAGTGCTGCCAGCACAGCAGAGTCTGCAATGACAGCTGTCCCTCAGCTCATGTGTCAGTAGGACATGAACGCACCAGGTGCTCAGGCTTTTTCTAGCTCCGCTCCACACACGCATCAAGATGTGTGTTAGTAGTAATAGAATTTTACAGTTTTGTAAGAAGGAGACAGCCTTGTGTTTCCTTCTCCGTGTAAAGCCAAATCTGAAGAACCCGGTCTTCCTGCCTCTACAGGTTAGATTTTGGAAATCTGGAAATGGAGCTGTTGGAATTTCAAGGAAGCTCTACCTGGAAAAAGATATTTTATGGCCTGCATGCAACAGTTGAGAAGATAGTGTGTAAAGGGAAGAAAAGGACAGCGCAGATGATGGTTGTGAAAATGAAATCCTTAAAGTACAGAATTCTCTGCCCAGTGGTCTTAAATCAATAAAAGCACTTGGGATTGCTTTTCTTACTTTGTTTGGGTCATCTTATGCTTGTGAGCAGCTCTTCTCAGTTTTGAATTATATGAAACCTGATACAAGAAACAGACTAACCCACAACCTGAGTGCTGCATGTGATGTTCTCTAACAAAGCCTGAGCTGAGGTTTGACAAATTATCAGCATGCACACAGCAGCAAAGATCACATCAACTGTGCAAAAGCATGCCAAATACAAACTTTTACCTTTCAATAAAAAGCTGTCATTGAAAGCTCTGTTATTGTGTTTTTCCTTTAAGACAAAAGATGTTAATGTATGAGTTGCCTTTTCTAAACTAAAACCTCAGTATTCAAGATTTAATTGCAGTGTTGGCACTTTGCAATAAATAAGTGAGTGTTTGGTTGCAGTTTGGCCACTCAGTCTCTGAAAGGTTTGGCATCGTGGTCCTAAATCAAAACAAGGCACACTTGGTAGAATGGGATCTCCAAGCAGAAGTGATCTTCAAGAGTCACTAGACTCTCAGGGAATGCTGGGACACATCAACATAGGAGCCAGCCAGCCCAGAATGTGGGCATTTCCCAGACAGAGAGAAGGTTGAAGGACTCTAGGGAAT
>NW_004955440.1:2112745-2149356 GCF_000276665.1 Chinchilla lanigera
AAGATGCTAAAAATTAGGTCGTGGGTTCTGACTTGCCTACAAAACTCTCCAAGATGGTTTTAGTCACCATAAAAGCCTATGCTGTTGTTTTCCTCACTAAGCCCTAAATTAAGCAAACAAAAATGTCAATAAGGCCTGTTGTAGCCACATTTGGGGAAAAGCTGCATGCCCAGTTATAAGGGCTTCATCCCACCTGTGCCTAATTTTAGCTTGCAAAATAAGCTTCAACATAAAAGGGCCACATATTAAGTGGCACTAAGAATTTTAACCTTGAGCAAATGGCCCAGCAGGACTCCTTACCAATCAGAAAAATGCCTCTCAGAGGCTGAGAATTTCTTTTTAGGACAGAAAGGTCTCCTATTCAAAAAGGACTCAGCAGGAGAGACAGATAATGGCCTGGCCTCTCCTGAGTCTCTGCCTACAAAGCTGAGGGCTTTAGGGCCGACAGGGATCACACCGTTCTCAAAATTTAATGCATCTGCAAACATTTTAATGTCTCACACAGAAAGGGTAGACTTGGAGGCTTGCAGACAGGCCCACCTCCACATAGTTCCTTCTTTCCCCCGGCTATCAGGTTGTCTCAGGATAGAAAACAGGACATCCCTCTTAAACATCCTAAATCAAATGAACATCAAAGACACTATTATTTACTCCCTGTTAACAGGCTGCACAGTCAACTCTGAGCCTTGCAAGTACCTTTATTTATGCACAATCACATCCCATCCAAACTGCTGTGTGCAGTGCTCCCAACTCCCTGGGCTTGGCCGCTCCCCAGGGGCTCCAGCTGTTATCAGGTTTGGGGGCCAGCAGTGCTTTTCAGGTTCTTGTTCAGACCCATTCAATGAACTGTCTGAAACAATTGGTGAATGTGACAGATTAACATGTAGGGTTAAAATAAGAAGAAAAAGGCAAGAAGTCAAAAGAAGTCCTCAAGGAGAAAAGGCTGCTTTGAAGGGAAAGAGAAGATGCATCCTGCATGCAGATCAGTGCAAAAAAAGACGGCAGAGGACACAAAGTCCATTGTTGCCATCTTTTTATATTTTCTTCGACAGTTGATCCAGGTAGTCTCACTCGCTCTCATGCTAGAAGATTGGTATCAGATGCTAAGCTCGGCTTGTTCTTGCATCAGAAATTGACATCAGGTGCCAGGTGAGGCATGTTCTTGTGTCAGAAAATTGGCACCGGGTGCAGTGTTCAGTCTGATGTCTCATGTCAGGTTGGGAGCTGCTGCTCGGGGCCAGGGGTTAGCAACCTCTTCAAATGGCAGGTCACACCCAGCTGCGCCAGCCACGATGCCATGCCCTGGTCTCTTACCTCACAACTATCTTATTCCTATTTGTGAAATGCTGTTCCAAACTAACCCATCCCTAAGAGGCTGGTATAAAACCTACCAGACTTTTCCTGAATTTAATGAAGGAGGCTGCCACTCTTTGAGCACACTGACAGACAAATATGTCCCATATACACACATGTACAAGCACACACACACATAACGGAATATACAGCACGGCCACCAAGTGAACGCCTCTTGGGAGCCCAAATCCACATTCCTGCTCTGTGGGATGCATCGCTGCTCTTCTGGATGGTCTCTTTCCTTTTCTCAAGAATCCTCCCTACCAGCCAAGGTTCCAGCAAAGAACAGAAGTCACCTTAGATGGCAGAAATGAAGAGAGTTTAACTAACTTTAATTTGTGGGATGAAAGGAACAAAACTAAGATGTTGAGGCACCAGAAACACACACCAATTGGAAGCCAATTCCATATCTAGGGCTGAGGTGACAAGAAGAGATAGCGTCTCTAGGACCCAGTGAAAGAGTTGTTGGCCAGAAAAGCAGTTCCGGTAGAGTTGCTATAGCCAGAGGCAGCAGGGAAGCTCCCAGCTTTTGCCCTGAAGTCCTTCTTGCTTTCCCTGGGACTCAGGTCTCACCCTGCCCAGCTGGAGGCAGTATGAGCCTTCTCACTTGCCCTCAGTGAGCTTCCTGCCTAAAGGGTATTTAACCCCTCAGAGAGAGGAATTAGGCGGAATGACTTTTTAAAAAAAAGGAAAACTGAAAGGTTAAGAGGATTGAACTCAGGACTTCTGCACTGAGCTACCTCACCAGTTTTTCTTTTTTTGAGACAGGGTCTTACTAAATTACCACCTTGCCCAGGCTCAAACTTGTGTTCCTCCTTAGCCTCCCAGAGTGCTGGGATTATAGGCATGTGCCACACCTTACTCCAATTTGTCTCCTTTTAATGCATTCCACAATTTAAAGATTTGTTTATATGCATTCCACAATTTAAAAAGAAGAGGACGAGAAAGGGTAGTTTTCAGATGAGCTATACAGTATTGTGGCAGCTCTCCACTAAAATTCTTTTTATTTTTTATTTTTTTATTTTTTTTCATTTTAAAGATAAAAGGGGGGAAACATTAACAGACATACAACATTTTACAACATATCACAAGCACAGTACAGACAATACAGAGTTACAAACAAAGTGGGAGGGAATTAACAATGGTGGTTGTATTACATACTGATATCTTCAAAGTGGCTTCTCATGAAAACAGATATAGACATGCAATACTGGTCAACCAAAGACTCACTGACAGTTTCTTTCAGCATAGAAATAGAAGACAGAAGAACAACCATGTTAACCATCCTGTATATACATACATACAAAATTTCTCCTTCTTTCCCTTCTCTTTTCCCACATCCCAGTTGCCCTTTACTCTTCAGTGGTTTCCTATCATTTCACAGTGTCTATCATACCTCCGAGTTTAAATTAACTCTTTCAAGATTTACATTAGAGAAACAATGTGGTGCTTGCACATGTATGTTTGATTTCTCCACTAAAATTCTTAACCACAAGATTAACTTAAGAAAATTCTGACTATAGATTTTGCTCACACTATTTCCTCTTCTGGATTTGCCCCATTTCAAGATTTATTCTCCCCAAAGCTGAAGAACTAGAAACACCCAGACAAACCCACCTAGGAAAGAGAAGATTTTATTTATGTCAATCCCTCCAATGGACTGGTACAGCTTTTCTAAAACCAGAAATGGAATGTGTGACAGTCCTGTCAGGTGGTCACATTTCCAGCTTGCTAGCCATATGAATAGTGAAGCGTTACCCTCCTGGTAACGTTTGCATGTGTAATGCTGCATGCAGCATTTGGAAAAGATTAATTTGATAACGAATTGCAAAAGACAGAAGACATTTCCCACTGGTACAGTTAATATGAAAAATACTGTGCACAACTAAAATAAGACCAACATGCAGCTGTGATTACTCACCTCTCACCCTGTCCCAGTAATCTAACAGCCTAGACTCCCTAATTCTGGTCACAGAAAACATCACAGCCTAATTGGATAAATAACTGGTTTGCAGGGTGAGAGGGTATGTGTATATGCATCTAAAATAACAATTTTTCTACAGCTCAGCCAAGTGGAGCCTGACTGTATTCTAAAGAAAGGAGGTCACAGAGATTGCTCTATCCTCAACAACCTTTGGGACAGCCATCAGCTGGATTTCAATCTAGCTATGCCCTGCACCAGCTTGAGGATAAGGCAAATTGTTTAATGGTTCTATACTTCAGTTACTCTCGAAGTTGTGGAGAAAATTAAAATGGACGTATGTAACCTATCAGTCAGGGAATAAACCATTTACCGCTTAATACATGAGTATTTTTTGTTGTAAGTTGGGGCTTGCACTAGTGGTAATCATTATTTCTTTTCCTGTATACATCATGAAGGATCTCACATGACACCAAACAGATCTAGAGATCAAGTCTTTTAAAGCAAAATGACAACCAAAAATAAATAAATAAAACTTACTCTATATTGTACATCAAAGACCAATTATTAAGCCAAGGTGCTTGGTAAAATTTGGTACTTAATCCCAGGCTTTACGTCACTCACTTTAATGAACAAAGCAAAAGTATTTTACTTATCCAATCACATAGTAATAAAGGGATTTTGTTAATTTGAGAAGATACGTTTTCATGGCACACTGAATTGTTGCTGTCTGCCCTCAATGGCTTCTGTAGCGATGGAAAGAAAGGTGAAGAGCATTGGAATTCATTAAGGGTTGAAAATTAATTAGGCCATCTCAACCCCATGAGTCATGGCCATCAATTTAAGAGACATAACACCGTACACTGGGTTTTAATTGGAAGGGTTACAAAAGTGTTTAAGAATGAAATCCTAACTGTCAAGCCCAATTAAGCATGTTGATGGAACATAACATGTAGCACTATAAATTGTTCCTTTGGCAACAGAAGTGCAAAATAAAATCCTTGCCCAGAAGCTCACTACCTCCAAATGTAGTAGTATATATAGAATAAAATTCATTCATGCATAAGACAAGAAGTTAATCTGGAATTGGACCCAAGACTAACGTAAGTTTAGACCAGGGCAAGATGTTGATAGTGTTTAGCTCGGTCCAGTTTGACTCACCACACTTTCCCGGATGGCTCATGAGATAACACTAAGGCTCATTCCAGGTCCAAGATCCATCCTGAAGCCTTAGACTTCCTGACCGTCAGACACTGGAGTCAGTGAGAACAGAGCCAGGGCAGGAAGGCGGTGAGTTAAGGCTGGGAGAGACTTTGGCCCATCAGGAGAGGACTCTGGAATGCACTATGGACCCCTAGCATTGCTGACCCTTGGGTTAAGCATCCCCTTCTTTTTCTTTTCTTTTATCATGTTTTATTTTTATTTTTAGCCAACCTCCTATCACTGTAAGTTGCTATTTGAAAAAAAAGCGATTTCTTTCTTCTTAAAAAACCAATTAATATTTTTTAAATTAACTAGAAAATACATACCACAGAACCAATTTTCACACCTCCCTCCGAAGCGTCTACATGCGAACCGCCTCAGCAACCTGTCGTGCTTGTCTCTTTCAGAATATATATGAAATTCTCCACTTCAGTGAGAGAAGCTGAATGTCAACATTCACATTCATTCCAGAACTGAGTCTGCTTCCTTCCAAGTGTATCCGTGCCGCTGCCATCCCACTGTGGCTGCACTGGGGCTCTCCCAGTCCTCCCTCCCGCAGAGCTGGGGATAGTCTTCCTATTGTTTGAGCAGGAGGGTTTTTATGAACTCGATAAGGAAACAGGTTTGAGAGCCAGGTCAGCCCATTTTACAAGGGGAACATCCCACCTTTAGTTTGCCCAGCTCTTCTCCTGATACATGTCAGCATCTGCCTAAACATATATACATGTATTATATCATACTAGCCAAAGAATGCAGTATGTTTTTTTCTTTTTGCAGTGCAGAGATTGAACTCAGGGCCTTTGCACTGATCTACAAGCTCAGATTTTTTTTTTTTTTTTTTTTTTTGAGACAGGGTATCTTAAAGTCACCAAGTTGCCTAGGCTGGGTCCAGTCTTGTGATCCTCCTGCCTCAGCCTCCAAGAATGCTGGGATTGCAGATATGTACCACCACTCCCAGCTGCCAAAGAACACAACTTTCCATAAAGCAGTAGAACCAAAAGAGAAAAAGTAGACAATTAGTCATAAGATATGCTCAATCTCTGACAGAAGGAAAAATAAATCAGTCTTGCGTCAAGCTGCCGCCTGAGTTGTTGGTGACATTAAGTCATTGTCAGCTGAAGATGGGGGATGGGCCTGTGCCTCCGCCTTGAGAGGAGGGGTGGTAAGGACAGAGGAACCACTTCTGGGGCTCAAGGGAGCCACATTCCCTCACACCTGCAAGGAGTGGGAAAGAATCTACCTGCTGGGACACTCTCCACATGTTTCCTAAACTGTGGCGATTTCTGCGACAATTCTTCCTATAAAAATGGCACTAAAATATATTTCCCTATTTTAAATGCATCTCTGTGCGATGATAATTAAGACAAAAATATATTAGAATAACTATTTTGCTTAGTCCTGTGGAAAGAGAGCTGTGGTGCTTCACTAGAAAATTATATGAGCATAGCCATCTACAGCATCAAGATTTGAATTTTCATCCCACCCTAGAGTTTACTAACATCTTTGTGCTTTGAGTTCATTTCTTTTCTTTTCTTCTTTCTTTTTCTCAGAACTGGGGTGTCAACTCAGAGCCTTTGCACTCAGTTACATTTAATTTGCGACTCAGTGGGTCTCAGAGTCACTAAATTCCCCAGGTTAGACTTGAATTTGGATTCTCCTGCCTCAGCCTCTCAGAGTACTAAGCATACAGACATGTGCCAATACCCTTTTAGGGTCTTTTAGTGTTGGGAATGGAAGCTAGGAGCTTGCACATGCCAGAAAAGTGCTCTACCACTGAGCCACATTACAGCCCCAGCCCATCTTGGTTTCCTCACCTGTAAAAGGGGAGTAACAGTCTCTACCTCAGGCAGTTACTGTTATTGACAGAGTTGATACATGCAAAGCATTCAAAGGAGAGGGCAAATGCTTGCTGATGCGTCAATTTTCACTAAGTACTGATGGCGCATCATTATCCTCCAGATACCGTTTATGGTAATAAAACTTACAGAAGACAATACAGTAATCTGAGAAGAGGCTCCTAGAATTAGAAGGGGGAAAGAAACAATCAATGTCCAGGGCTAATGGAGCCCATCACTCAAAACCCTGTGGAGAAGGCCATGACCCCGGAAATGGAAGGCTGCTTGACCTACACTCAAGAAGGAACTCGAGGACCAACAGAGGAAGCTGGAGCCAACAGAATCCTGGGAAAGGGCTCTTACCACACCCATGGCACTCCAAGCAAAACAGATTTAAACACTTAAGGGGCTTGTAACAGCCCAGCCTCAGCAGCACCATCGCCTCCTGGGAATGCATGGTGCATGGTCTTCTCGCCTTCCCCTTTCTCTGCTCCAGCCCTGGCCTGGGCCACCGCAGGGCTGCTGTGAGAGGCCTCCTCCCAGGACCTGTCTCTTCCTCTGTGGGGAATGCTCCCTTCCGGGATATCCATGGGTATGCTGTTCCCCAACCCCCCTGACTCTGTAACTTCTCTGTGAGCTTTCTGTGATCACATTATTTAACATGTAACTGACATTTCTCTTCTGCTCTGTTACTTTATGGCATCCATTTTCTCCATAACACTCCTCATAGCCTACCAATGTAGTGTCTCTCCTTCAAGCTCCAGAAAGGCAGGGTTTTGTTTTGTTCTCTCCTCTATCACCAAGGCCAAGAGCAGCACCTGGCACATAAAAGGTGCTGAATAGACAGGCTGCAAGATTTCTGCACAGGAAAGGTACACTCCTGCCTGGCAGAAATAGAGGTTAGAGCAAGCACATCACTAAACTCTCCCTGTCCTTCTCCCAGAGTGAAGTAACATTTTGGTGACTTTGCTATCCAACTAACACTTCTTAATGGCTGCCAGCAACAGAAGCAAAAAACAATGCAAACCCTAAAGTAAAAAAAATATAAATATATTATGCTGCCAAGAGAGGGCTGGGCCAGAGAAGGCCACCAGCCTTAAACAGAGACTGTACACTCACTGTTGCATACACAGAAGCATAATTTACTGAGCTCTCATTAGGCAGAGGCCATGGAATGAATACCCAGAGCACTGAGGAGGGTTCGTGGTGGCCTGCACAACCCTTCTACTGCCACCCGTATGAAAACCACAGGTGGAAAAACTCTCCGCACAAACTAGGTTTCTGGTAATACATAACCTCAAAGTTTATTTGGAAGATTAATTACCCAGAACTATGAACTTGTTAACCATTTCATCTCAAAAGACCTCCTGAAATTACTCTTTAAAAACAGTCAAAATTATAGGATCAGGGCTGGGGATATAGCTTAACGGCACAAGCGCCTGCCTGGCAAGCGCAAGGTCCTGAGCTGGATTCCCAGTACCAAAAAAAAAAAAAAAAATTATAGGATGAAGTCTCATGTTTCATGCTAAGGAAGCAAGAGTCTGGGTGGTAACTGTCATTACATTCAAAAGCACACACATTTGATAAAATTATCTACAATGTAAAAATATCTTCAAGCCTCCGGCCACTGACCCTGGCATGTAAACACAAGGTACTAGTCCTCTTCATAGCTCAGGAAGCAGAGGTTCCCCAAAGGCAATGACTCATCAGAATCACAGAGCTGGTAGGTGTCAGGGCCCGATGCCCTGTTCTGTGAACCTCCACTATGCCCCGTGACCTGCCAACTTCCCACCGACACTTTCCGGCCGAGACACTTCCTGGACACTTGGATATTCTTTAACTAGAATTTGAGCAACATGACCCAAAAATGTGAGTTCACCTGCAACATTTTCATTCTTATAGCCACATCACCTGTGGACATCTTTCTAAAATGTATCCATTAAATTTCTACCTCCCTAGAAACAAAAGTAGAAAGAGACCACCTCATACCTAATAGATCTCCACATGATGGTTACAAACTGGTCATTTAGTAAAACCCTTAGCCAAGTTGGTCAATCTCTCTCTTCCTATATTTCCTCTTTGAGACTTGTGAGAATCAAATGAGTTAGTTTATTTAAGGGGCTTAGAAGTATGTCTAGCACGGAGTCAATGCCCAAGGAATGTTAGTTGTTGGTATCCTTTACATTTCTTACAATATGAAATTAAAATACTCCATTCATAAAATTAATCATGAAAGGAAACCATTACTTTTCCAAACCTCTGTTAAATATAAATAAAGCCAAAAATTTTAACAGACTATTATAAATGTTCTTCTCAGGGAAGATTCTGGTACATAGACTTTCAATTTTTTGAAATAAGCTCAAAGACTGTAACAACATGCAAGCAAGGCTCTACGGCCCTCCAGTATTCAAACTCCGGGCTCAACTGTGAGAAGTTTTACAATTAAAACACATAACTGCTCCTGAGAGTCTTCAGATGGAAGCTTCTGGGGAAAAGCTATTTTCAGAGCAACTCCCTTTTCTTTGGGAATCCCTTGATCTCAGGCCAAACTTGTATTAGTTGGCTGGAGGATGCTGTGACAAAGTAAAAAAGAGAGAGCAGCGGGTATTTAGTGTATCACCATCTAGAAGTCTGAGATCAAGGTGTTGGCAGGGAGGACTCCTTCTAGGGGTGTCAGAGAGAATTGGCTCCAGGTCTCTGCTGGGTAGTACACTGGCAAACTTCAGCTTTCCTTGGCTTCTGCCAGGCTTCTGCCAGACTTTTCCTTGGCTTCACCCAGATCTCTGTCCTCAGGCTCACATGACATTCTCCCTGTGAATAGGTCTGTTTGCACATTTCCCTTTCTTATAAGGCTACTAATCACACTGGATTAGGGGCCATCCTACTCCAGTATGGACTCATCTAAACTGATTACATACACAACAACCCTATTTCCTAGTAAGTCCACATTCTGAAATACTAAAGGTAGGACTTCAATATTTGGGTTTGGGGGGACACAACCCATAAGAGAGCTGTTGACATACTCTAGGGCTCATCCTCCAGGTGGGCTGGTTCAGAAGCAACAACGCCTGGCTCAGACACAAGATAGACTGAAATACCCATGTTGGATGTTACTGTGAGCTTCAGTGAACCACAGAAAGGTAATAAGTGGCAAGGTTTACTGGAGCAAGCCATCCTAAGCTAAGCATTTATATTTGGTAATTTAGTTCACCAGAAAAATACCAAAGGCACCTATAAAAAGGTTTACTTGACTTTGAAGCAATGTTTTACTACCATCAGAAAGTTGGGTCAAAAACACCGTCACACATTCACAGTCCTCAATGCCAGCCTTTGGATATAACCGAGTGCATAAGTCATTCCAAAGGGCAATGGAGACACAAAAGAACTGGATACATGGTTATATCACACAGGTGGGGCATCAAGTTACCCAGTTCTCTAACTGTTCTAAAGCTAGAATACTAAGATTAAATAGGAAAGTAGCCCCTTAACCAAAGAGGACCAAATGCTACCCCAGAGTTCCTGTGTAAAGGGATTTCTTTTGTGGATAACAACAATTCACTTTAACCACCTGAAGTCAAAAACCTGAAAGGCTCCAAAGACATCCTCGCAGGTGCTGATGAAGAGGTATTCAAACATACAACAACAAAAAAGGATGCACTTCAAATCCAATTACTATAGAGTGTTTACTTTTAATTTACTTTGAGGAGGAAAGCAACTTCATAATGTTCCCTGTTGTGTAGTATGAAACATAACCCTGTCAATTACAATCTCTCTGTAAATCACCACATCCAAAGGGAAGTAAAATGTTACCCAAAAATCTGAATATGAATCCCATCCATATCAGCTAAATTTCTATCCAAACTGCAAATCTCCATACACCAAGGTTCCCTTCCTGGAATTGATATTCTGAAACCACGAGGAGTTTTGTCTTAAGGAATTCATGTCTTACCTGACTAATACATCTGTTGCAGTCAGGGTTTATAAAGGAAAAGATTTAATACAGGATATATAATTTAGACAATTATTTTATAATATTCACTCAAAGAGTCAAATGCAAAAGAGTGTGGGAGATCTGTCCATATACTAGAGACCCAAAGAATCCAAATGAGGCCCTGGATCCCATGGCAATGTCCTGCATGAGTCTAGCTAAAGACCTAGAGCCCACGGCAATGTCCTCCATGAGGCCAACAGGAGGCCAACAGCCCATGACAATGTCACATGCAAGTCTGTATTAAGGATCTGCACTGGGAAGGCCCAAAGTTCAGTGGTGGAAGCTAGAAAGTCTGTGTCAGCAGGCTAAGAGATCTGTACTACAGCCAGGAAGCGACACTCAAGGTAAGGACCAGAGCTCCCTTGGAAGAGAACCACAGGAATCCTTAGCATCATCAAGGACCTGACTCTCCGACCATGAGAACATCTGAGTTCTCATCAAGAAAATCAGCATGACAAGCTTCTCTAGGAGGATCAACAGCACACCATCTTCCCCTCCAATTCTCCCTTTATGCTGTTGGCAACAATCCTCAAGTGGGCCTTCCACACCCAGAACCACACTGATTCAGTTTAGCTGGGTGTTACAAGTTGACCATTAGTTAGTGTACCACAATATCCAACAGTTTTCATATGGATATGGTGAATCTTCTTGGTTCTAATGTAGTGAATACAAGGACTGATGTTGTCTTTCCAAAAATCCTACTCCATGTAAAGCTCTGAGAAGAATCTGGAGAATCAAGTAGGTCACAGACCTGAAAAACTGATATGTCTATTAGTAATCAAATTATAAGCCATCCTCCAGGAACTCCAAAAGAAAAGAGTGAGCCAGAGAGTAAGAAAGGAGGGGGAAAGTGAGATGTGATTTTTGCAAAGAGGCATCTTCTCTCACTATTGTGTGCCAATCACACCTCGTCACCTCGTCATCCAGGGCAGAGAAGCAAACCCAAAAGAAAGAGATAATTATCACCTTGGAGTCCAGTCTTCAGTTCCTAAATCAGATCAAACTGGAGTGGCATCACATCTGAGAAGGAACACAAGGCCATCCTTGGGGACAGGTAGGGGGCACTGAATCAATATGTGCCATCAATCAAGGCTATACACAGATGTCCCCAGAAGAGTCTTCCATCCACACATTCATTAGATGCCTACTGTATACCAAAATCATATACTAGATGGGCTGGAAGCGAACTGACAGGCCCCTCATCCCTAGGAACTCAGACTAGTGGGGCAGGCGTACAGTCTGCCTCTCACAGGAGTTCAGGACTACAGAATTTATTCCTTGATGATGGAGGAATCACAAAGGGCTGCATGGAAGCAGTAACATTTGAGCTGGCATGCAAAGGTGAGAAGAAAATATGAAAAGACTGGAAGAGGAGGAGTCCATTTCAATCCCAGGTGGAAAAAAATAGGGTTGAGTTAGACTGAAATGTAGTGCTCATGAAGCGTCTTAAACAGTTGACTTAGGAGAATGGGTTTTATTCAGTAGGGAAGGGGGAGCATTTCATGATAAAAGAAGACGTGTGCCTTTAAAAGTTTACTCCATCATCTAGCGGTCCCCATAATCAGCAGGCAGAGGCAAAGGCTTAAGGCAGAGTATAATGATGAGGCCACTGCAGTAGTTCAAGCACAAAGCTATGAGGTCCAGAAGTGAAGGGCAGCCACACCACCACGGGGACTCAGGTGAGCTCTGAGGTGCAGACAAGTTTACACAAGGCCCAGATCTTGAGAAGGGACTAAGGGAAGCAAAGAACAAAAAAGAGGCATGTCTTACCTGAGAGCCACTGTGTGCAGTGTGTGGTGTTACAAACACGAATAAGACATCCAACAGTCCTCCTACTCCTGTGGCAAATTCTCTTGGTTCTCACCCTCAAGAAAGCCAGCAGGAGATATGTCTCAATAGTCACAGTACTAATGACAGTGGACACCTGGTTTTGGCTTTAAGGACAAATACACTGACTCTTACTCATCAGTAACTTTAACTTTTCATTATCTTTCAGGCTCTTTCCCATCCACCAGACTCAAGTCGCACTGATTCTTATCTTACCTACTATGAGTAGCTGACAGGTTACAACCAATCTAATCCTATGAATTTTAAGGTTGGGGGTCCCCATTTTCAGACACGGACCTAGTGGAGATACAGAAGGGCTAAGTAATTTGCCCATGGTGACACTGTCAGTGGCCGAACCAGCTTGTCTGTCTCTAGCCCTGTGGTTTTTCCTGCCCACCTTCCCTGACGTCTTTCACTCAACCCTTCTGCCCACTCCCAGACCCCACAGCTCAGCCTGACCAGTGCATTCAGCACCTGAGCTATTGCAGCTACTCTTGATCAGAAGCCTCTGGCCTTCTGTCTCCTAGTTCTCACTTAATACTTCTAGATTGGCCCCAAATCAGGTTTGCACCACAACTGTCTTTCCTTTACAAATGTTCATGGCTCCCCAATGTCTACCAAATAAAGCTCAAATTCCACAGCCTGACATTCAGGACTCCAACCACCGCTCAAATGCCACCACTTACATATGCTGCCACCTCCTATTTAGCTCTCCAATGCAACAGATGAACTCGTTTTCCTGCAGCTTTCACAGCCCATATACACACATGAACAAGACAGTCATTTAGATAGATGGCTAGCTCTCTCTCACATGTACATACATATACACACATACACACAGTGTATGTATCATATGTCTCCAGATGTGAAAAAATTAGACAAGCAATGTCACTGATAACACCTTCCCTCATTTTTTGCTGGTCTGCTTTTAATAGAGTTACTTAGCATTCACAGGCTCCAGGATCTTCTATCCCATTGGAAATACAAGATTTGCAGCTTTTAGGAAGATAAATCTGGTAAGTGCTGAACACGTGGATTATATGGTACAAATTAAATTGTTATGAGCTCAGGGAAGAAAAAAATCCTTGGGACCTAACAGAACCTAGAGTCAGAGGTCGTTTAGAATTTGAGCTGGGGGCAAGGGCAGAACTGAAACTAGTAGGGAAAAGGGAGACATAACCTTCAGGTTCTCAGAAAAGAGGCAACCTCCCTAAAAATCCCACCTTCTCTAAGAGTGATCCAGTTGCATTCACTTGAGATTACATGGGAATTCCATCGGACAGTTAGCAAGGAAAGGAGATACACACCACACTGTACTGTGGCCTGAGGCCGATGGGAGAGGAGAACAGTGCAGCCCAAGCACACAGCCCCACCCCTCTGCCATTATCATCTCGCAGCAAGTCCACAGGGCCGGTCAGCACAACACCCCGAAAAGCACACATGCCACGGTTCTGTCTGCTGTTCTGTTTCGGGTGGATCTCCTGAGGACTCCGAGGTGGAAAGAACACTCAGCATGAGGAGAGAGAAAGAGGCTGAAGGTCAGCCACATTCAGAAACAACCGTTCCTCACTGCTTCTTCACGCTCAGCGAGGACCCTTCCCTTGCTGCTCCCCCAATCCTTTTCCAAGGATCCGAACTGTTCAGAATGTGACTACAGGGTTCATCTTTTCTAGTGCCTAAAAGCTTGATTCATAAAAAATTGAAGATGCCTCTGACTCTGGAATTCTTCTACATACAGATTCAATTCAGCTATAGCACTTAAGCCCCATGAACGCATCTCAGCCATGAGGCAGCCTTCCTGGAACACGCACGAGGCAGAGCGGAGGTGGGGGGTCATTTAATGACATCTGTGGGGCAACTAGGTCGAGAATTATTTTTTATTTTTTAAGAGTAGGAAGAATTTGATAGAAAGCTTCAGTCTAAGAGGAACAGAAGGGGTCCTGAGTGGGTGGCCATAGGTGGAGAATTTAAAGGTTGTGGGCAACTACTCAGTAAGGAGGTAAGAGAAACTCCAGGTAGAGGGACAGCCTTGTATAGCGGGAGAGCTAACATGGCAGAGTTTTCCCTCCTGCAGCGAGCAGTATGAATTCAGTGCATCTCGCTCACTCCAGAAACATTTTTAATCTGTGTCATTCCAGTTTATTAGACAGAAAGGAAGGACAGGAAGGAGGGCAGGATAGAAAAGATGGGGGGTGAGCATCCAGGCAGGCTAAAGGTTATCTATTTCATCACCAGGCTCACTTTATTCCATGACAAGTGGACAATAACTTTACTGCGAATTCCCGAGGGGTATGATGCAGTCTGTCTTCTCCTAGGTGGTAATTACATCCCGTAACTTATTAAATAAGAAATCCCATTTCAAAAAAAAAAAAACTCATTACCACTAAAAATAAAAGTGGGAACTAGCTATTTCCATGCTGCCTGTCACCGTGCCCTCTCACACACACAGCAGGATAAAAACAAAGACATATGTGGCACAAAAAGCTACACTCCTGTTCCCCAAGAGTCCAGGATGCGACAGAAATGTGAATCAGGAAGGGAGGCACACCCCTTGGCAGAAACCCTGCCTGCTGCATTTGTTAATTTAGGTCCATTTACATCGACTAGTTTAGATCATCAACGAGTAAATATCATTCCGTCAGGCACATAAATGTGCTAAATTCACAAGAAAGTGTGGTGGCCAAATCTCTGGATCTCATAGCATACTTACAGGATATAAACAAGGGATAACAGACTGCACAAATTCAATCTTTTCTCTCCCACCCCCAAGAATGACAAAGAAAGATTTTGGCAAAGCAGCAAGTTAATTGGTTTTGCTGAAAAAAAAAAAAAAAAAAAAAAAGAGGAAAAATCTACTTCCAGGCAACGTGGTGTACATTTCGAGTTACAGTGTGTGCAAGTGTAGGATCCATCACACACAAAGCACAGCCTCTTTAACTGATCTGAGCTTACCTGCCGGCCAGTATGGGCGACATTACTTCCACTGCAAAATGCCCTGACTGACCTAGGCTGCTATCTCAAGAACCTCATTCTGTAGTAGGATCAGTTTTTAGCTAACAAATGTCTGCTCCCAAACACATTGTGCCAATTGCATAATACTAAATAGTTACAGTCATAACAAGAGCTAGCATTTGTTGTGCATCAGACAGTGTTCTAAGAACTTGTACCAACTGATAAACTCACAGCAATCCCATGAGATATGTGAGATCATTAGCTTTACTTTAATAAGGAAAATATGGCAGCGGGGCGAGCAAGAAGCTGAGCTCAGATAAGAGCCCAGGCAGTCTAGCTCTATAGCTGAGGCCTTTAAACTTTGCTCTCTAAATATTAAACAAGTTAATATTCATGAAGGCAAAATAAAACATAGGAGCAATTTTTAAGACTTAAAGTAAGTGCTTCGGAAGGACTCAGTAAAGTCATTCTGCTGAAAAATATTCACTTCACACCAGGTGTGGGCAAGATAATTATAAAAGACTGGGAGAACAAAATCATTAAAAATTAGAATTCTGGGCTTCAGTGACTTTACAAGACATATGTGCTCTCTCTGGTTTAATGCCAAGAAAACTGGAAATCTGGAGCCAACACTTCCTGAATATGGTTCATAATACAAACTTCAATTCAAAACTCCTGGCATTGAATCCACACTCTGAGAAGGGGTTCATAAGATATAGATATATACATATAACATTTAAACATATGAAATATATGGAGTAGATTTTCATGCCCTGCCCACAAATTCATATATTGAAATCCTGACCACCTTGTGTGATGCTCTGAGGGAATGGGGCTTTGGGAGGTGATTAGGTCATAAGGATGAAGCACTCAGGAGCAGGGTTAGGGCCTTGTGAAAGGTATCCCAGAAAGCTTTCTCATCTCCATGTGGCCACATAGAGCCCACATCAGTAGGCTCTGCACTGGGAGAGCACCCTCACCAGAACCTGACCATAACCCCCTCACCCAGAACTTCCAGGCTCCAGAACTGTGAAGAATGAATTTCTGTTGTTTATAAGCCACCTCATCTAAGGATACAGCAGCCATAACTGACTAAGACATACAGTTAACACTTAGCAGTGAAGATATCTATATTCCCAGCTTTATCTTATTTTTGATTAACTATAAATATCAAAAAAGGCTTCTCCTTTACACACACATTATCTAGAACCATTAAAAATCTCAATCTAGAAAATGCCATCTAAACAATTTTGGTGTTGTCTCTACCGCAAAGCAAATTCCTTGACAGCAAAGCTTTGTCTTCTTAATTCATTTTAATATCCCCGACCCCAGAAAAGAGCCCACCACAGAAAAGGCATTCAATACTTCTGTACGAATAACTGAAAAACTGAATGAATAAAAACTGTGACTATGATACTGGCTCTGTGAAATGAAGTCTGTATATGCAAAACAGCAGAGAGTTTGAAGGTCTCTTAATCTTCACATGCCGCGAAAGCAAATGAGGTTCTTAGCGCAGTTCACTGATAGGGTGTAATTCTTCACTTGTGTCTGATGTAACAGAGTAGTAAACAAGTAACAGAAAAAGGCACATGTGCAGGGAACTGAAACTGTTGTCCAAAGGAGAGGAAGACAGAAAATTAATACCTGAGAGCCTACCAAGTACCACTGCCTCCAGATACACCCTCATTTTAAAACACAACAGTCAAAAAGCAAGTTCGAGCCTTGTCAACAGTTTTATTTAGCTAAGAGACCTATTCCCTTTAAGATATGGTTATTAGTAACACAGAAGATTATTACCTAGTGTGAGTAAAGTGATGAAGTGTAAAGTGTCACAATCACAAGGTGACTCTTTGTGAGTGACTAAGGAGGCATCCGTTCAAAAGATACACTTAGAAATCATACCCTCAAAGTCACTTCAGAAGGCTTTCAGGCAAAGGAACATGATTCACAGTAACAGCAACGGCCAGTGGTCAGAAGATGCAGCTATGAACCAAAAAGCTCAAGCAGCCATGTGGCTTCCAGCCAGGAACCACCTCTCCTCTGTGAGAGAGGGGCCTGAATTTGCCCCCAGGAACTCAAAGATAATGTCAAGTCTACGTGTGCCATACTCTGGATAACCCCAGGCAAGTCACAACCAGAACTGTGGGTCTGGGGTACTTGTGCCTTCATGGCAAACTTTTCTTTAAATCCACTTAAAATACTGAAATATCCATTAAAATATTAAAAATTCTAGTTTACAACTTTGTCTAAAGATGTATTTGTATAAAGATGAGTACTTGTATAAAGATGACCATATCCATATTACATACTAAATCATGTTCTTTGATATTAAAGCTCTTTTTATCCTGATTCTTTAAAAATCACGGGTGCATTGCACTAAGCACTTTTCCTGTCACGGCTAAAGGACAAGGCAGCTCCGGGCAGCCTAAACCTACCCTCCCTCTCAAACCAGACAATGCACGAGAGCTATGCTCATGCAACGTGATCACGAGATCAAAGCAGCACCACAGGAAGCTCCATCCAGCAACATGTGCACGAGAGGCAGGAGAAGGCAAGCCTGATACCCTGGAGGCTACAGAGGCAGAAACCAACCCAATAGTCTAGCAGCAGTGAAACAACGAATGTGCCAGGGGACAGATGCAAGGCGACAGCGGAAGCAACTCTGCCAGGTGTAACCATTACCTGTGTCCTTCTGGGTCTCATGCCTCCTAAACTGGCTCTGAGATTTTTCTGGCCTTAGTGATTCAAATTTCGTGCACTCATGAAATATTTATGGAGTGCCTATTACATTGCAGACATTATTCAAGACATTTGATCAACTTGATCACAAAAAGGAAAACAGGAGCCCCAGCTGGTGCTATTTACCAGCTCTCCAGGTGTATCTAACGAGCAACCAGGCTAGCAAGCACAAGAGGAGGGGTCAGTGGGCAGTGTGAATGTGTAGGAGTGCCTCAGAGCTGAGGGAAATCACTGCAGATTGGGGGAAATCATCACATGCAACGCTTCTATACCAACACTCTGATTTTCGCTCCCACATTTTCTTCTGAAAAAGACATGTCAGCAGTATCAGTTCACGTGCTTAGCGTATAGGATGCTGTATCTCAAATTAGATAGCTAACAAATTAGATACAAATAATTAAAAACAGATGCTTTTTATTGAAGCATTTTGGAAAAAAACAAAAATCTAAGCTGGGCATGTTGGCACACACCTGTAATCCTAGCTATGCAGAAGACAAAGGCAGGAGGGTCACAAGTTTGAGTGTTACCTCATCACCTTAGTGAGACCCTGTCTCAAAAAATAAAAAGCGCTGGAGATGTAGTTCACTGGTAGAGTATCTCTGGGCTTGATGCCCAATACCACAAAAAATAATAAAATTTAAAGGACAGTTACCCTAAATATGTGATAAAAAGCTAGTCATTGTATTTTACCATTATAGCTATGATTTCCACCTAATAGAATCCAGACTATCCCAGAACTGCAAGGATCACTTATTCATGCTTGGGTCTTGTCTTAGTTACTTTCTCGCTGCTGAAATGAAATACCCAACACCGAAAAGTTACAGAAGGAAGGATTTATTTTGGTTCATAGTTTGTAAAGGTTTCAATCCTTACAGAAGGAAGGATTTATTTTGGTTCATAGTTTGTAAAGGTTTCAATCCTGGTTCTGAGGCAGGCAGTGCAGCAAAGTGGCATGGCAGTGGACAAACAATTTCTGGTGTGGCAGGTAGGAAGTACCAGATCAAAGCAGCAGGAAGTATATATACTCCAGATCACACCCCGAGGGACCCACCTCCTCCCGCAAGTCTTCACTTTCCAACACCACCCCCAGCCATAAAACCACCAGGGGATTAATCCAGTATCACACATGCACAATGCAGTCCCACCTATGAAGTCAGGAGGCTTTGGGGGAAATTTTAGTTACAAGCCATAACAAGTCTCAGCTAATTTCCCTAGCCATTTCCTTAACATTGAATATCCACACAGTCCTTGGGAACATTAGTGATGCAAAATTAATTAAACAGAGAAATAAAGTCCCTACCTATTAGGCATTTATAGACTAGAAAGAAGTGACAAATATCTAAACAAAAAGTATAATGAAGTGTTAGAGGTGCTGTGACTGCTATTCCTATGGGGTATAGTGAAATCGTGAAGAAAGCAGAGTTATATTTAGCCAGGAGAATTGGGAGTCTGCAGGAGTGATTCTACAAAGTCACAGACAACTGTCATAACTTTGAAAAATATTCAGAAGGGTTCATTGGAGTTTGTGGTAGAATACTGATAAGCAATAGCATTTCAGAGAGTGAAGTGAAAAAGAACAGAGATACATAGCTAAAATAATAGGAATTATGTTATTTGCCAGAAAATCATGTTGGAATCAACTTATGTAACACTTTTTTTTTGGTAATGTGAAGGAGACCTGGGACATTGGTAACTACTTTTCTGAGAAATGATTAACATCCAAAATATATAAAGAGCTCAAAAACCTAATTAACTCCAAAAGACAAATAACCCAATCAAAATGGACAATTCTCAAAATAAGAAATACAAAATAGCCAATAGTTATATTTAAAAATTTGTTCAGGGGCTGGGGATTTAGCTCAGCGGCAAAAAGCGCCTGCCTGGCAAGCGCAAGGTCGTGAGTTCGGTTCCTGGTACCGGAGAAAAACCAAGATAAAAAAAAAAAAAAAAACAAAAATTTGTTCAACATTGTTAGCTGTTAGGAAAATACAAATCAAAACTACATGGAATAATCCCAGCACTCTGTGAGCCTGAGGCAGGAGGATGGCAAGTTTGAGCCAAGCCTGGGCAATTTATCATAAGTGAGATATCTCTCAAATTATAAGATAAAAACAACAGGGGATATAGCTCAAGAAAAAGGTACTGGGCTCAATCCCCACTACCGCATACAAAGAAACAAGCAAAGAGAACATGGACAGGCCATCTCACTCCAGTCAAAATGGTTATCATCAAAAATACAAAAACAAATAAATAATAAACAAAATAAGCTAGACTCAGAATGGCAAGTATTGCATGTTTCTGTATTATGTTGAATCTTGCGGGACAGATGGCATGAAAGTAGAAGGGAAATTATCAGATGTAATAACTAGAAATAATGCAATAGGTAGGTATAAAACTAACAAAACATTTACAAGCTAGAAATTAAAAGTGCTGATAAAATAATCAAAAGGACCCAATAAGTAATTTAAAAGATTTATCATATTCCTTATTTGAAACACCCAATATAGTAAAGATGTCAATTTTCCAAAATTTGTCTACTTTAATTCTGGTCAAAATCCCAGTAAAGTTTTTTGTAGACACAGACAAGATCATTCCAAAATTTTTATGAGAAAGAAATATCCCAATACTCGAAACAATGAAAAGACAGCAAAATGGAATGAATCACTTTTCCTAATGCTAAGGCTTATTATACACCTCTCATAATTCACACAGTACATATAGTACTGGCAGGATGACAGACAAATAGATCAATGAAACATAACTGATGACCTAGGAATAGACCCACACAAATATGTTCAATTATTTCTGAGGAAGGCCCAAAAGCAATCCAGTGGTGAAAAGATAATCTTTTCAAAATGCAATGGCATGCTGGGTATAGTGGCACATGCCTGGAATCCTAGCACTTAGGAAGCCAAGGCAGGAGAATCTCTGTGAGTTCAAGGCCAGCCTGGGCTACTTAGTGAATTCAATCTAGTCTGAATTCCTCAGAAAGGTCCTGTTTCAAAAACAAAAAACAAACAAATAACAACAAAAATATATATATACACACATAGTGGAAACACCAGACGTCATGGGACATAACAGGCACAAGGCAAGAAGGCAATAGGCAAGAATAGAGAACCACAGCCTAATACTTTATACAACATTACAGTGTATCATATAGTTTATTATAAAATACTATAAAAACTCTCTGGAAAAAGTAGGTGAGAGTATGCAGGATCTTTGGCTAGGCCAACAATTCTTAGGCTTGTAACCAAAAGCATGTTCAACAACAATTTTAAAAGACTGATGAATTCAGCTTCATCAAAATTAAAAACATTTGCTCTGTGAAAGACTGTTTAAGGATGAGAAGGCAAATGACAAATTGGGAGAAAGTAATTACAAATTACATACCTGACAAAGGGCTTATATTAGAATATACAAGAAAGCATCATGCTTCAACACTAAAAAGCAATTCAATCAAAAGAGAGTAAGTGATATTACCACAGACCCATCCATGCACACACACACACACACATACAAATGTACACGTATACCAGCAAAATCTGGCTGGATTCTGTGAACTGTGCTGCTGTCAATGACCTTGCTTTGATTTTGTACTATAGTACACACACATTAACATTAGGGAAGCTCAGATAACTGCGCCTGAGATGTCTCTACATTTGATTGTAACTTCTTGTAAATGTATAATTATTTCAAAATAAAATGCTCTTTTAAAAAATGTAGGCAAAACAAAGGCATCTCCAGCCAAATGATGACTCAGAGAATTTGTAGGTAGATACCAGACTTCCCTTGCAAGAAATATCAAGGGAAGCTGAAAGGAAATGATTCCATATGGTCATATGAATGCACAGCAAGAAATACGGGGCACTGGAAATAGCAGTCACAACCGCAGAAATAAAGTAATATGTCCCTTTTTCTATTCCTTTAATTTCTTTAAGTTGCATAAGGTTATAAAAGTACCACACTTGGGGGTTTATCATAGATATAGATACACAAGGTGAATATATCATGAAAAAAGAAGAAAATGGAGGTATTTAGAGCAGTTCCTAAAGGTTAATCTTAATATAAGGTAGACCATGGGGCACTGACATTAATATTGTAATATCTAAAGTAATCATATATACAGTCCTCAATAAATGGAAAATCAGAAAAGTTTAAAAATGAGAAGAGGGGCTGGGGATTTAGCTCAGGGGCAAAAGCGCCTGCCTGGCATGCGCAAGGTTGTGAGTTCGGTTCCTGGTACCGGAGAAAAACAAAAAAAAAAAAAAAAAAAAAAAACCAAAAAAAATGAGAAGAGTTAACATGGTATAGAAATAACATCAATTGTAAACAACCACTTCTTTAAAGGTAGAAAAGAAAGGATCACTTTTCAACTTGTTTTGAGATCAGTATTTCTCTAATACTAAACCCAGAAAGACCTCACTAAAGAGTACAAACCAGTGTCCTCCATTAATACAGACCCAGTATTCTTTAATGACAAAAGAAATAGCAAATCAAACCCAGCAACATTCAATATATGAGCAAAAACCACAGTGTTTACATTTTTAAAATTTTATTATATTAAAGGACACATTCCTATTAATCCCCCTCAAAATACTCTCCCTCTCATCCGGAGATGGAGGGAGAGAGAGGTGGGGAGAAGAAGAGAAGTGAAAAGGATTAAGCTGCTACATGTACACATACTAGCTCTCTGTGATCAATGTATTCATCATGTATCAGAAACATGTAGCAATAACCAACTACTCCCCCTCCTTTGGAACACACTTTTATCACCATTCTTGCTACTTTCTGAAGCTGTTCTGGAAGTCCTCTTTGGTGAGTGTTTTTTTCATGGTTGCTTTGATGTCTTGGATAATTCAAAACATTTACAGCAATTTCTGTCAAATAAAAAACATTCTGACGAGTCCTTATCCATTTTATTCACAGGACCTGGCTCTGTGCAATTCCTGGCTTTTCTCCAAAGTCAAAACAACCATGAAATGTAGCAGTATACCTTCTGCTGAGAAGATTTTCCAACAAAATAGGAATAAAAGGGATTTTTCTCAACTTTATCAAGTGCATCTGTGATAAGTATACAGCTAATAGTGAAAAAATGGAAGACTATTTCCCCCCCAAGAGCAGAAATTAGACAAAGATAAATATTCCTGCCATGTCTATTCAATACTCTACTGAAGGTTTTATACAATATAATACAGCAAGGAAAAACTACTAAAGGCACTGAGATTAAGTATTAAGTAAAACTATATTTACAAACAACATAAACCTAATTAATTTGCAAAAGAGTATTAAATTAAAGAGCAAGTTTGGTGGATTTGCAGGATCCAAGACTAATACATAAATACTAATTGTATTTCAATGTATTATCAAAGAACAATCCCAAACTGAAACTAAAAAAACAATTCCATTTACTACAGTTTTAACAAGAACAAAATATCTAGCAATGAAGTAGACAAAAGAAGTATAAGACCTGTACACTAGAAAAAACAAATATTACTGAAACTAAAGATCTCAATAGGAGATTAGTTCCATTTTCATATACAACATCGTAGTGTCCTCAAATATATGATGTAAAACCCTGTAGATTCAATACATGCATTATGAAATCCTAGTCAGTTTATTAATTTTGGTAGAAACTGAAAAGCTAATCCTATAATTTATATGGAAATGCAAAGACTCTAAAATAGCCAAAACAACTGTTAAAAAGAAGGATAAAGTCAAAGGACCTATCCTATCTGACTTTAACACTAGGAAAGTATAGTAATCAAAACAGTACGGCATTGGTGTAAAGACACAAACACAAATGAAATACAATTGAGAGTCCAACAGAAAAAATTTTTTCTTTGATTATATATCTATTTTTAACACAATTGCCAGTGCAATTCAATAGGAATCTTTAATTGCTTGGTCTTTTCAATAAGTGGTGCTGAAACAACTGAATATCCATACAAAAAGGAAGAAAATATATTCATCATATATGAATATTAACATATTCATATATATGAATTCATATATATTAATATATATGAATTCATATATATATTAATATATTCATCATACATGAATATTAACAAAAATTGATAACAGACCTAAATGTGAGTTACAATGATAAAACCTATGGAGAAAAACACAGGCGAAAATTTTCATTACCTTGGATTTAGGTCTAAAATTTCATGGGTACAACATCTAAAATAATCCATAAAAGAAAAAGTTGGTTAAATTGGACATCATTAAAAAAATATAATCTGTTCTTCAAAAGACACTATTGAGAAAAAGAAATGATCAGCCCCATACTGTGAGAAGATATTTGCAAATCATATTTCAGATAAAGTGTTTCCATCCAGAATGTATATACCACTATATTCAATAAAACAAGTCAAACAACTTCATTAAAAAAACAAGCAAATGAGGCAATCCATTTGAGAGCCCCTCCTATCTCTCAGGAGCTACTCCTATTCCCCATTTCTTTGCTCAAAAAAAAAAAAAAAATTTTACCTACTCTTAAGGAAGCAAATGATTTGAATAGATATGGCACAAAAATACACACAAGGATAATAAGCACATGAAAAGATGCTCAACAGCAATTATTATAAAGGTATAAATTAAAATTAGTACTCTATGCCCATAAGAATGGCTAGAATTAAAAAATAGACATAATAAATGTTGCCCAATAGTACAGAAAAACAGAAACCTCATGTACCAATGGTGGGAATTCAAAATGGTACAGCCACTTTGGAAACCAGTTTGTCAGGTTCTTAAAGGTTGAATCTTAAGTCTTACCATTTGACCCAGAAATCCCACTCCTAAGTATACATCCAAAAGGAATAAAATATTCCTCACACAAAGCCTGCTATACAAATACTCATAGCAGTGTTTTTCAGCAGAGCCCCAAAGTGAAAGCAATCCAGTGTCCACCAACTGAAAAATTGGAACAAATGTATTGTATCTACACAGGAGTTCTATTCAACAGTTAAAAAGAGCACACTGCTGACCTTGCTACAATATGGAACTCCAAAACATTACACTGATTGAAAGAAGTAAAACAAAAAAGACTATATATTATGTGATTCCATTTATATGAAATTCCCATAAAAGGTAAATGTACTAAAACGGAATGCTTGGAGTTGAGAGCAGGAAATGAATGTAACTGGGCATCTGAGAACCCCTGGGGGTAGTGAAAATGTTTCACACCATGACGATGGTTGTACAAGTTTACAGAAGGTACAACTGACAAAGTTTACATAATAAATCATATCTCAATAAAAAGCATGGCTCAGGTTAATACAACAAGTCTGTTTGCTTCCCATTCCTATAGCTTCTGTCATGGTCCACAGCTAGGGATCAATGTCTTCACCTCCATACAGGGAAGACACTAGCTGCTGTAATGACACATGCCAAGATCTTTTTGCTAAATTACAGCAAAGAATAGTTCTCTGCCTCACCAACATACAGTAGTGAAAGTCAGTGGTAATGAAGGGTTTAACTCAGTGTACGAAAGACACCAAAAGAATGTGGTCTCAACATCTTGTCCTAGAACAAATGATACTGCTTTCTCCTAATCCCACCTACTTAATTTCCCCAAGAGCAAGTATTATAAAAATAAATAAAACACAGAACAGACAGGTCCATTTAAATTATGGTGTGTGCTGATTTCCTTAATATTAAGGCAAATCGTTTCCTCAGGTTCTGAGAAACAACCAGCCAGCTTGCTGAATGGCATACTGTTACTCAGAAGCACAGGGCCAGCCTGTGGGAAATTTTAGTTGAATTCACCTGCCAAGTATTAAATAAAATCTCTACTTCCACCAAAAGAAGGAAGTAGGAAGCGAGAAAGGGTCAAAAGCAGAGAGAAGGTGTCAAAAACACAAGCTGAACAAAGAATATTTATGACCTCTGACCCTAGTTCCACCAATTTCCAAAGGAGTTTCAGGGAATCTCCAACTCCTCCTTTCTAGGCTATTTCTCATCTCTTGTCTGAAGATTTTTGGTGAAAAGAACAGGGGAAGGAAAAGGGCGAGAACTGCACTTTCCCACCAACACTGGCTGCGTGTGTGTGTGTGTGTGTGTGTGTGTGTGTGTGTGTGTGTGTGTGTGTGTGTGCCTCAGAGATAACAATGTTGACTTCAGATAATTTCTGATGCTACCACTCGATTAAGTCCACCTACCCAATTTTATATTTATGTCCATCTTACAACTTCCATTTAGTTTTCCAAGCAGCTCTCACGTATAAGGACTAGATTCAATGAAAAACTCCAGAATGTTACACATGGACAGGACAAGAACGTTCACAATGTCCAAACCCCCCTATTTTATTAAGAGATAAAGGGACATGAGGGCTAAAGAGGTAAAGAAAGTTTTACAATGTTCATTTAGCAACAGCCTGATGGCAAGAATTCAAGCTTTCTAACTTAGAGTTTAGTACTCTTTGCATTGCTCCATGCAACACTTTTCCAACAAAAAAGAAACTATCCAAGACCGAGAAAAACGTATGAGGAAAAGGACTACTTGTTCTAACCAGTAGACACGCAGAAACATTTCATCCACCCTGAGTGTCTTCATCACTATCAAGACATTAAAGTAAGGAAGTCACTGGGTGACAATGGCAGGCAATACATATATATGATTTTCATGAACGATCAGAAGTGACAACTCCCTGGCACCACTCTACAATTCAGAGCCACCAAATAAAAGCAAGTCTGGTACCTACATTGTGCTGACACTGAAGGAATATTTATTGCTGAAAACTATGATCGGGGAGCATAAAATTTTATATAAAGAGGCATCAAATGTGCATAGAAATTTCTCACCTTTCCTTTTTAAAAAATACACTTCTATGTTTAAAGAAGTCAACACACATTCTCAAAAGTAAACGAAAGGTAATAACCAGAAAAAAAATCACCCCAACCCTATCACTCAGAAACAATAATGCATCTTTTTTCTGCATAGAACTACACAGAGCCATTTCAACAATCTGTTGCCTTCCATTGAAGTGAGGAGCAGAATTGTGGTCACATATCACATGCAGTTCTGAGTCAGAGCTTTGCACTATAAGGAAATAAGCAATGAAGGTATGGAGAGGCTGGAAGGAGATGCCTGACAGCGATTCTGACTTTTCCTTCACAAGCTGTAGCCTTACAATGTTAAATGCAACAAAACCCAAATGCCTCCTGAAAGCTAAAAATGTTCCTACTGTAAATATCAACCATTTCATGTTGTTTCTGAACAATGAAACCAAAAGTAAAAGGAATTAGGGCACAGGACAAAATCCTGCTTATACTTTTCTAGTTTGACAGTTCTATACTTTTGGCAAACAGGGTAATAGCTTATCAGAGTCTGTTGCAAGGAAGGCAACTGCTTCCCCAAACATCCCACACAGAGACCTCATGTCCCTCCAAGCCACTTACAGTATGTGAGCTTTGTCCTAGTGTATGGGTTTCCTATCACTATCAGAGTAACATATTTACTGGCTTAAAGTAACACAAATTTATCATTTTACAATTCTAGAGGTCAGAAGCCAATAATACGTCTCACTGGGAAAAAATCAAGGTGTTGGCAAGGCCACATGCCATCTGATACAGATACTATACTGTGCAAATATTTGAGAATCCCTTTTCAGATCTAAGGATCTTAAACATGTGCTAGAACTGTTCTCTGGAAAGACTTACTTACGCATTCAACAGAAGTGTATAACACTGCCCCTTTGGCCAGAGAGGGTGTTACAATTTTTCCAAACATGGCCAGTTTCAAATGAAATGCTAGCATAATGTTTAAATTTCTTAAATTTCTTGCCAGTGATCCTGTCGTTTATATATTATATTTATTAGTAACCTGTATTTCTTTCTTTGAAATTGTCCTCTTATGTCCTTTGTCTATTGCTCTATTTCTCTTAACAATATATTGTAGGTGTCTTTATGAATGTATACTCATACACATATATCTATTTCATTTTAGATATAGATATCTGGCTGTATGCTATTCTGTTTTATCAGTTTAACAGAATTCCTCATTGGTAGGGTATTTCTTCAGATACATTTGAAAAATGTTTGTCTTTAAAACTATTAAACTTTTAATTTCATCCCTCATAGATGTATTTTACATATATCTTTTTTTTTTTTTTCCGGTACCAGGAACCGAACTCACAACCCTGCACTTGCCAGGCAGGCGCTTTGCCGCTGAGCTAAATCCCCAGCCCCCATATATCTATTTTATCACTTTTTTGGCATTATTTCTAGATGCTTAGGACTAAATTGATAGATCTTCATTAAAAAAATTTTTTTGTATGGTTTAGGGTATGGCTCACAGGTAGAACATTTACCTGGCTTGTACAAGGCCCTGGGTTAGATCCCAAACACCACAAAAAATAAAATACTTTTTAATAATCAGGCTTTTCTCTTTGGTATATATCTTACCTTCTGTTGATTTCCATTGTTGTTTATAAGCCCAAACTGCCATATGATAGACCACTGGACTATAAGTGTAAAACTATATATCCTTGGGGTCATTCTAATATATAATATAAAATATTTTCATACTAAAATCAGATAAGAACCATACAAGAATCAGATGACTTGTTATTTAAATTTAATTGTTTCAACAATCCCACAGAAAACCATGGCCTGCCAGTTACCTTTATATGGCCCCTGAACTATATGAGAGGGAAGAGAAGAGGATATGGAATAGAGATAGTCCAGAGACTAAAATATTCACTGCTGCTTCTTTTTACAAAAGTCAGTGGATATGAAATGTATTTTAGTGTATACTGGGAGAAGTGTAAGCCTAATTTTTTCAAAGATACTAACCAACCTCCCCAGTACTCTTTATTAAACCCTTCCATTCTTCAAATTTGAAATGCTGCTCTTCAACTCAAAGAATAGAAATTGCCAGCATACATATTAAAAATGTACAATCTCTCTAATTGTAATTAATTGCAAATTAAATTAATAAGACATCAGTCTTTATCAGATTTAAAAAGTTAACAAATATTTATTATATATAAAACTAGAGGATTAAGAAAATGTCAACTCTGATTTTCATGGTAGGAATGTTTTGAGAGCAATGTAATATCACAAAAACTGTCAGAAGCTGAACTCAATAGGATTTTTGGGTCAGCAATTTAAATTTTATGACTTTTTAGAGTTTTAAAACTTTATTTTAAAATAAATGTAAGAATGGTTTATTGGCTTGAAAAACAAATGTTATTTTTTGTTTAAGCCACAGCTTACATCATCTTTAAGAATGCTATACAAGGTTGATTTGGAAGAACTGACCAAAGAAAACTAATAAATGAGCTTTGTTTGGATTTAGAGATAATTTTAAAAGCATGTCTTGGGGGCTGGGGATTTAGCTCAGGGGGCTGGGGATTTAGCTCAGCGGCAAAGCGCCTGCCTGGCAAGCGCAAGGTCATGAGTTCGGTTCCCGGTACCAGAGAAAAACCAAAAACCAAAAAAAAAAAGCATGTCTTATGCAATAGAATATTTTGAATAGTGTTGGTGCCATCTATATTATAAAATCATTTTGAAACCAATTAGTATATTTGTAGTTTTTAAAGAAGATATTGAATATTTTAAATTCAGATGTGATCCTTCTTAAACGGAAAACAGAGGTTTCAAACTAGAAATGATAAACTACATAAGTATTTTAAAGGGTAAATCACTGAATTGTATTGGTGGTAGAAACACTGATGATAGCTGAGGAACTAAAAGGCCATACAGATCATATTGCTAAAATATATGTCAGATGAAAGCAAAAGAGAGCTCCTCTTTGAATATTAGAGCAACTCATCAAGTTGGAGATTTGTGTGCAGACATGAAATTGAGTGTGTTACACCTTACAAATGGATGAATATACAAAAACATGGATGGACTCATTACTGTACTGTTGCTTGTATTTGTTGGGTATCAACTAATCAAAGATACTCTATGTAAATGCTTGACAATAAACACGTATCCTGAAATTGGCAAAATGTAGAATGACTTTTATGATCTTATATCATGGAAGTTTTTCAGAGAAACTCATAAGGTAATATGGATGTAGCTACTTCTTAAAGTGATGTTCACAATAGTAAAACACAAGAAAATTCCTAATTGCCTATCTGTACAGGATAGGTTTACCTCAGCAGACCTGGACTGAAAGTCCTCCATGAGAGACCTCCCTTCAGAACCTCCTGGGAAATGAACTTTGATGCCTTAAAATATTCTATTGACAAGAATGTTGTTGTATGCCTGCAACCTTGGAACATGCAGTACAAGTTTTATCAGTTAATACTAACAATAGGATACAGTTGTCCCTCCTTATCTGTGATGGATAGTTCCAGGAAATTCCCCCCACCATCCCCCAGCCCCAGAATACCCAAATCCAAGGGTGTTCAAGTCCCTTATATAAAATGATGTAGTATTTACATACAACCCATGCACTGCTCCCCTATATACCATAAATCATGTCCAGATTAAATATCTAATACAATATAAATGACAACAAAAAATTCTGTACATGTTCAGTACAGATGCAGCCATTCTAGACCTAACTATACTGTAGAAGAACACAAGGTCAGGCAAATGATGCTCACACAGTGAACACTGGAGACACACTGAGGATCTGTAAAAGCTACAGCAGGGTTTCCCTACATAACACTTCATATATGTGGATTCAGCATAGTACTTGATACATGGCAAATCCAAATTTTTCTTTATGGAACTTTCTGGAGTTTTTTCAAATATGTTCCATTGGCAGTTAGTTGAATCCATGGGTGTGGAGCCTGAGAGTATTCAGGGCTGATTATATAGGGCTGACACTGGTCTTTGCTCTAAAGGGCTGCAGTGGGTTTAGCTGAAGCCGGTCAGCAGGTCCCATATACCAACTGTCCTCCAAAAAAAGCCCTAATGCCAAGGGTCAGGTGTGCTTACCTGCTTGGCAACCCTTTGCAGGTGCACATCACTGCTGGGAGAATCAGGGATGGGCCTGGACTCCACTGGGAGTCAGGTGGAAGCCTATAGCTGGTTTCTCTTGGCTTCACTCTCGGCCAGTGATAGCGAACCTTTCAGAGCTTTCAATGAGGCACATGTGTCATAGGTTCGCCACCACTGTCTAGGCTCTGTGTGCCTTTCCCCCTTTCTCACTTTAATCTGTATCCTGTCACTGAAATGAACCACAACTAGCAGTATGACAGCTGTACTGAATCTTGTGAGTCCTTCCAGGAAATGATCAAGCCTGAGGTGGTCCCGGGGACTCCCACACATGATCAGTGAGGAATTCTGTTAAACTGATAAAACAGAATAGTATACAGCCATATATCTATATCTAAAATGAAATAGATATATGTGTATGAGCATACATGCATAAAGATGCCTATAATATATTAAGAGATCAGTTACCACAGCTACAAGAGATGATTAGTATGACCTTAAATTTTTCAAAGCTTTTATTGAACAGTCATGATATGCCAGGCTTTATCTAAGTGTTTTACATGTATTATCTCATTTCTCCTTGTAACAGCTCTATAAGTACTGCTATCATCATTGTTTTAAAGATGAGAAGACTGAGGTACAGGGAGGTTACACAGTGCAACAAAGGACACACACCCAGGATTTGAAAATGGACTGTCTTATGTGAGAGCTAACATTCTTAACCAATACACCACGCTACCCTGCTCTCAAAAAGCATGACTATCCATAGACATATTTGTAATAGAACTCAAAAATGTTCATAATTTCTTCTTGGAAGTGAAATTGTGCAAAGAAATGTGACTTTTACCTTGAACTTGTTCATGTACTATATTTCTTACATATCAGGCAGATATTAATGATACAGTAACTTTTACAGACGACGAGATCTATCTTATCATAAGAGGTGTGATTGATAAATACAGGGGAAGCCTAAATTTTTAAAAATTTACTACAGTAAAGGAAATATTGCCATTAATTCCTCTCAAGATAGTCAGCTTCATTTTTTTATCTTTTTTATTTGAAAAAATAAAAGAAGGAAAACATATTAACAGACATCCATTTACAAAATAGCAAAAGAACAATACAAACAAAACAGGGTTACAGACAAAGTTGTAGAAAATTAACCATGGTTGCTGTATTATTTATTGATAACTTCAAAGCGGTTTCTCAGGAAAACAAATAGAGATATACAAGATTGATCAAACAAGTAACCATTAACTGTTCCTTTCTGTAGAGCAATAGAAGACAGTAGTACAACTATGTTAGCTGTCCTGTATATACTTACTTACATAATTTCCCCTTCTTTCCCTTCTCTTTTCCCACACCCCAGTTGCCCTTTACTTTTGAGCTTCATTTCAATCACACTTATTCCATTGCTCTTGCCACTTTCTGAAGCAGTTCTGGATGTGATGTCCTCCTTCCTGAATATCTTTAGTTGTGCTGTTGTGGCTGACTCAATGTACGGAACTGACCCGAAAAGCTTATCCTTCAGGTCATTTTGACATGGGGAGGAGCCAGAAGTCACACAGTGTCAGGGCCAGTGAATAGGGCGGGTGAGGACACACCATAATTTTTTTTTCCAAGTGTGCTTTCCTGTTGGATATTCAATCTGTGGCAGCATTCATCACTTTTTTGATCACATCTCATAAAAACACAAAAGAGAAATTCCAGAACTATTTCAGAAAGTGCCAAGAATGATGGGACAAGTGTGTTCTGAGTGAGGGGGACAATTCTGAGGAGGATTAAAGGCAACATATGTTTTAGTATAATAAAATTTAAAAATTTAAACATTAACCATATAAATATATATTTGTGACAGTGTCTTGCTATGTAGCTCAGGCTGGTCTTGAACCAGTAGCAATCTTCCTGCCTCATCCTCCCAAGTCCTGAGATTACAGGTATGAACCACCATGCCCAGCTTGATCACATATTCTGATCACCCCTTGTATCCTCAGTTTTATACATACATAAAGGAAATGTCTTTGCTCTTTCTGTTTTCTTTCACTGATCAGTTCTTGCACTATTCTGAGATGATATAGATAGATATAGATATAGATGTAGATGTAGACATAGATGTAGATATAGATATGGATAGATATATCTGAGAGTGCCATCCAGAACAGGAGCACTCTTTTTATTTTTCTGGGACAGGATTTCACTAAGTTGTCCAGGCTGTCCTCAGAATTGTGATCTTCCTGCCTCAGCCTCCCAAGTAGTTGGGATTATAGGCATATACCAAGTCCTGGCTACCACCTTCAATTTTAATGTCATCATCATTCTGATTACACTTGTCCTTCCTAGTCCTTCTTCACCAATCTCTGTCCCAACTCTAGGATACTTTTGCATATTTCTTCTTCTAAATAAGCTTCAGCATCATTTTATCAAGTTCTCTAATGAAGTTCTATTAGTATTATTAATTGCAGTTGTATGCATGAGTTTCATCGAGGAGTACACCCCCATTAATAAAGAGAATACCAATTCAGGATTCGTTATCCCAAGGGGCTGACTCAGAATTGACAGCTGCTGTGAAGAAAAGATTTCAAAGACATCAACTGACCAGTGTTAACCAAACATAGCAGATAGATGTCTATACTAATGGGAATATGTACATCTAGAACCTGCTTTCCCAATTAAAGATACTGCTGAATTGTACATTAGTGCCAGTATTTATTGAGGACCTCACCAATAGCAACTGAACTCATTCACAAAATATAACTATTCTGTGCCTATGACAAGTCAGGACTGTTCTCAATGATTAACACCCTGGGTTTAACATGTGTCACGTAGAAGCTGTGCAAAGGTTAGGGTAAGCTACCTACCCTTCCTGATCCTTATTTTCTGACCTGTAAAATGGGAATGTTCATCCACCATTGGTCCCCATGAGGACCAGGTGAGACAACCCACGGTAAATTTCTAGGATACACTAAACACCTGAGGAGTAGAAGGCATCATCAGTACTGATGCCACTGCCACACAATTACTCTATTTCAAAGTCGTAGGTCATTTCCAGCGGGTGGAGGGGAGACAACTCTAAATAATATTGCTTTCAGTTCCCACATCTTCACATCAGTGGTGTCTTCATTTACCTGAATTTCCTCCAGCAGCTCCCATGCAGTACCATGCAGAGAACAAGAGAAGGGAAAAACAGGGGAAACCCCATAACAGTGTGGGAAAGACAAGCAGAAGCAAACAGCTCAGACCCAGGCACAGCTGACAGAACCTTCTCCACCCAGGCAAGCACTGCTATACCAATCCCAAGAGTGCAGTAAGGAATGAGATGTTTTAGAGGGGCTGCACAGGGCCTGACAGCCAGGTTCTCTCCCAGGCCCCTTCCTCTCTGCCAGGTTTAGGATCCCTCATCCATCACCATGGCAACACTCCAGTCAGCGGGCAAACTCCCTCCAGCCTGAGACGCAGGCAAGCAGCCCAACCTCTTCAGCACTGTGAAACATCTAGAATGCTTGTTTGAAACTGATTTAGTTCTCTGTGTGCTGTGTAGGGGAGATGTGTGAGGGGAGAGGGGGAGTTCTGGCTGTTAATCTGTGGTTTAGCAGATTAAATAAAACCCACCACAAACACACACAACAGTGAAAGAAGACAGACTATGCTAATGATAGCAGGAAAACATTTTGACAGCCTCACTCAGCTAAGTGTCAAATACTCAAGAAAAAGAAAAATTGGCTTATGAGAAAAACAACAACACCATACAATGAAGAGTAGAAAAGCAATGGATTAATCGCAGCCCAGACCCTCTTCAAGACATCCAGAAGGACTTTCTAATTTAAAAAAAAAAAAGACCTGAAAGAGGTTTACCAGAGCTAGGACTAGGGGGTTACTGTGGTTCTGACTTTCATAGGCCGCTGAAAAGGGTCAAAAAATAAACAGACCTTGTTCACTTTCTACCACATTGCTAGTAAACCTTGAGTACTCAGCAAACAATAAAGAACAATAAGTGTGCCTGGGCAGGCCGTAGGTGCATCCCTCACATCCACTGGGTGCAGAACTGAAGGTATCATCAATGTGACCATCACCAGAACGGCCACCACGCTTGATGCACTGGGGTATAGGACATTCCGGAAACACAAACAACCTTGACGGCCCAGCCATCATTCCCTCATAGAACAGCTCTCCACACACAAAGCCAGCTTAAAATTACATAAAGACTTGTGTCCTTTAATCTAGGTTAAAAAAAGAAATTCCCATTCTTTAGCCTTTCTCAATGTAACAGCATTACAAGACCTTTTAACTAGATTTATTCCACACAATGGGAAGTGAACAGCTTAGTCTTAGCAGGAAAATAAAATATGCACAGGTTGAGTATGCCTTAGCCAAAATCCCTGAAACCAGAAGTGTTTTAGATTTTGGAGTTTTTCAGATTTGGGATCATTTACATACACACAGTAAGGTATCTTGGGGTTGGGACCCAAGTCTAAACATGAAATTCATGTTTCATGTATACTTTCCACACATAAAAACAAGTTTCTACAGTATTTTAATAATTTTTTGCACAAAAAACTTTCATGATGTGGAACTTTCCACGTGTGGCATCACGTCAGCATTCAAAACCTTTCAGGGTTTGAAGCCCTTCTGATTTCAGATGTTCAGATTAGGATGCTCAACGTACATGTAAAACAATGATGTCGCATGCCTGGAAAGATAGTTTGAAGGCCTTTCTGGTAACAAAAAGGAAGCATAATCCAGAACATGACCTTTTGCAAAAGGGAAACATTCACTGGGATAATTTTATTTTACCTGATCTACTTCTCCTAAACCAACAAAAGAATGAGTTTAAAGTCCCTAAAATCATCTGGTCGTGGCAGGCTAAAGCACCAAGCAGGGCCTGGGGATGTGGCCCAGTGGGACAGCACTTGCTTAGTAGGCCTGAGGCCCTGGGCTCAATCCCCAACACCACTAAAAAAAAGTACCAAGCAGCAGACAGCCCTGGTGCCTTGCCAAGATCCACTGTCCCCTATCCTTTACTTCTGAGAGCACAGCAGTATGCAGTATTGAGGCTCCCAGACTCCCTTGCAAGCAGAGGTGGCCATAGGACCACAGGCCAGCCAATCAGATCTCAGCAGAGTAATCTTATGCTCAGCCTTCTCTGTCCTCTCTCCTTTCCTCAAAACAATTATCCTTGAGTATGAAAATGAAATTTAGCCAGGGGTGGTGGCGCACACCTGTAATCCCAGCACTCAGGAGGCTGAGGCAAGAGGATCACTGAAAGTTCAAGGTCAGCCTGGGCTACATGGTGAGTTCAAAACCAGCCTGAACTACATAGTGAGACTCTGTCTCAAAAAAAAAAAAAAAAAAGAAATAAGAAAAGAAAAAAGAAAATTTATACATGACTACATAAAGACCCAAAACCTAGGGAGCTTGGGTTTCTGGAAGGATTGCTGACTTGCTCTAGATTTCCTTAAGGAAAATCACCTCCCATTTGACTATGCTGCCCTAGCTAGGTTTTCTGTCACCTGCAGCTTCATGTCATCTCTAACTCACAACTCAGCAGAGGAAAACACTGCAGTGATTCTGTCAGAGAATCATAGAATCTCAAAAGTCTCTTTAGTTAATGACACTGCAATACAGATCAGTATGAATGTCAAATCATCTAACACTTTCAATTACTGAACACTTTTTACTCCTCCAACATATTTCAGGAATTTTTATATTTTTGCCAATCAACACATTTATCCCAGCTTCATACTAAGTTCTTAGACGGGGTGCTGAGTTCATTCCAAAACAGCAATTCTCTACAAATGAAGTTACATTCTTTTTCTTCATCTGGTAGTTTTTCAAAGCTTACCTGTTGAGAAAAGCATGGAGGAAGGGAAGAATCAAAAATAAATGAACTC